>NC_136493.1:63848768-64003768 GCF_053919585.1 Euprymna scolopes | reverse complement strand
CCTTACTATTATTGTCCCATTATTGAACTGTTTGTTGAATATATATATATATACAATTATATATACAACACGTTATATAGACAGTATAAAGAATATACAGTGCCGACAAAAAGAAAGTCCGTACTTGTAATTCTTTTAAAAACTGCAAATTTAAGCTAAAGTTAATGTTGTTTACACAACCTATACCTCATTTGATTTGCCTTTTATTCCTCTATAATTTTACCTGTTCATATTTGACTTTTAATCGAAATATTCTAGTGTTCACATCAATTAAAAAAAATAACTTCAAATTGAGGAGGCAAAAAGAAAATCCGCCGCAAAAATTCGTTTAAAACTAGCTTAAATTATCGTCCCAAAATCAGTTTAAAATATCCACCAACATGCAACAAAGCATCTCTAATCGTAATTGTTGTTGTTCCAGGTTATACAACGTAACATTTAGTCCATATGCCACGACTTTCTCTTAGTGATCGTCAGGAGCTCATTAATCTCCACCTTTCTGGTTTATTCAATTGAGAAATTGGCTGCAGATTGAAATATGATGAGAAAACAGTACAGAAGACTGTGCAAAAGCACCAAAACACCGGCAGTGTTCATGATGCCCCTACATCTGGTCGTACTAGAGTTACTTATAACAGGGTAGACAATGCTATCAAGATCCACAGCCTAAGAAACAGATTTGAAACGGCTCCCGAAATCCAACAACAGTGCAATCTTGTTAAAAAGTGCTCTCTTTCTACTGTCAAGAACAGATTAAAGGAATCTAATTTGCAAGGATATGTTGCAAGACGCAAGCCAATGATTTCTGTAAAGAACAGAAAGTGCCTTCTGGACTTAATCAGATGCAATGAAGATCATGACTCTTCATATTGGTCAAAAGTGCTTTTTAGCAACGAAAGCAAGTTCAATAGGCTAGGCAGTGATGGTAGGCAGTACGTCCATCGGAGGAAAGACGAAGAATTCAATCCTAGGTGCTCAGTTTAAACGCTGCAAGGTGGTGGAGGTTCAGTTTTGGTGTAGGGCATTATTAGTACCAATGATCCAGGGCTTATAGTTCGCTTGCAAGGTCGAATTAATTCAACCACGTACATTAATATGTTCACTGAGCATTTTCTATCCTACTTTGATCTGAATTTGGATGATAATCCCATCTTCATGCTCCCATTCACACAGTTGGCAATGTCAAGAGGTTCCTGGAAGAGCATGATATTCCATGTTTGGATTGGCCTGCACAATCTCCAAACCTGAATCCTATCGAAAACGTATGGCATTACATCAAGCAACACCTATGCAATGATAAAATTTCAAATTTGGAAGAACTTTGGACAAAAATTTTTAAAAACTGGGATGCCCTTTCCCCGGAGTATTGTTGCAGTCTAATTCAAGGAATTCCCAAAAGATTTCAGGCTGTCAAATTGCAGAAGGGCTAGGCTACTAAATATTAACTAATTCATTGTGTTCCTGTTGTATTTGTGTTGCATTAATGTCCTAAAGTTACATTTAAATAACAATTTTCCATTGTGCGCACTTTCTTTTTGTCTCCTCAATTTGAAGTTATTTTCTTAAATTGACATGAACACTAGAATATTTCAATTAAAAGTTAGATATGAATAGGTAAAATTATAGAAGAATAAAAGGCGAATCAAATGAGGCATGGGTTGTTTAAACAGTCACATTAAATTTAGCTTAAATTTGAAGTTTTTGAAAAAATTACAAGTACAGACTTTCTTTTTGCCGCCTGTGTATATTAGAAGACACGGTCGGCTATGAACACATATGTACATTTAAGAACCCGCATATTTCAGCAGTTCGAATAAATATTCGTTACTACATAACAGATTACGATTTAGTTCCAAAGTGATCATACCAACCAGAAGGAAAGTATAACCGTCAAAAGGAAAGATATTTACAATCGGCTAATAGCCAGCTTGAACCGGACAAAACTGATCTGCTGCACTACTATGAGGAAATATTCAACGAAGGAAATATTGAACGAAGGAAATATTCAACGAAGGAAAAGCCAACAGGAATATTTACCAAAGAGGAACAATGTCAATTTCATTGAAAAGTGAAACGAAGAAAAATATTAAATCATGTTCCTTCTTTTTGCCATTTTATTATATCTGGATTGCCACTAAGTACTTTTTATCTTCTATTATCATCCAACCCGTCTCATCCCCAGTGGACAACCAAATTGATTTAACAATGATATTCATACGTTGGTGTTTTTTTCTTATTTGTCAACTTAATTAAACATTTATCATAATATCAGAAAATTACATTTTTTATTGTATGAAAGTTTCTTTTCTTGTGAGGTTGAATCTTATACTGTAATAAAATACTACTATATATAAATCCGTGGTTGTTCATGTGTTTTGTTAGTTTTTGCCATCGTATGCATCACTTGATTGTTTCATGAGAACAACTCATCTGAATTAAACATGTCAGTAAGGGGCTGTAATTCTCATGGTCAACACCTAGTTTTATTTTTCATTTTTTTATTATTGATTGTGTTGCGAGCAACGTTTTCAGAAACTGGCATTTTGTAGAATTATAAATTCTGCTCAGGAGACTTCACCCGAACGCAAGTTTCTCTAGGCTGTTAATATATATATTTCTGTGAATTATGTTTTTTTTTTCAATTATATTTTTTTATTTATGTTTTTATTTATACCAATCCTTTAATTTATGAAGCTCGATTTAATTACAGAGCATATAACAAATAAATTGCACTGACTTTCTTAAACAAAAGTTCGGCAAACTTTTACTTCTACTTTTGTTCTATTTAAAAAAAATTTTTTTTATTACATTTTCACCCCAAACAAGGCACATTGCCACTTTGGTGTAGGGAGCTACTATCAGGGGCAACAACTACTGGGGTACTATGTTGGGATTTGGGCAGCAAGATGTCGGTTCACGTTACACTTGAACTTCTGCATGTCAGTACAGTTGGGGAAGCAAGAACCTGGAATGGAATTCCAGAGTCTAGCGGTTCTGGGGAAGAAACTACTGGAGTAGAAAGATCTTTTACATCGAGGGATCTCTACTGTGTGGGGGTGGGATTTAGCTGCCTGTCGGGTTTGTCGAGGGTGTCTATGTCGTGGGGGTACAAGTGTCTGCAGCTTGCCGGAGCATTCACCATTAAAATACTTGTAGAACAGGCAGAGAGATGCAACATTTCGTCGATGGGACAAAGGCTGAAGTTTAGATGCAAGTTCAGGGACTATTAAATTGGCGACTCTCTTTTGAACTTTGTTTAGGAGCGAGAGACAAGTAGCAGATGCACCAACCCAAATGTAACAGCAATACTCAATACGTGGCCGAATGGTGGCCTTATAGAGGTACATGATACTTTCGGTGGTGTTAGTAGTTTTCTAGCATGGTAGGGAGAGCCTACCTTTTTCGCAGTGGCCCTGGCAATGCTTTCAATATAATTGTTCCAACTCATGTTTCCTGTGAACGTTAGGCCAAGCAGTTTGAAAGATGTACTCTCAGATAAAGAGTCACTGGCCATTGCTATTGGTGGCAGAGAAGGTTTCTTGTAATTATTGAAGGAAACCAGTTTAGTCTTGGCAGCATTGAATGTGCCCATCCATTTTTGTCGCCATTCCACTACAGATTGGAGGTCATCCTCTAGTGTTTTTGCCATTTCTTTAGATATGTGTTCATTTGTTTTCCTGTCATGCCTGTTATAGAGTGTGGTGTCATCAGCATATATACCCATCTCAGAGGCAATTTTGTCGGGGAGGTCATTAATGAATATTACGAACAATAGAGGTAAGGATAGACCCCTGGGGCACTCCCGCATTTATATCATATATTTAGATGTATGACCGTCGAATACAACCTGAATTTTTCTCTTATCTAAGAAGGATTTAATTATGTTAAATATTCTACCAGTGATACCGTATGATCTAATTGTCCTGAGGAGACCCTCATGCCATACTCTGTCAAAAGCCTTAGATATATCTAGAGCTATCGCTCTTCCCTTTTCCGCTTTGTCCAGTGAATGGTATATACGTTCAGAGATTACAGTGAGGATGTCTGCTGTGGAACGGGCTTGTCTAAATCCATATTATTTGTCAGTCAGAAGTTTAGCATCTGTAAGGTGATGGACTAGAGCATGGTTAATTATGGTCTCAAATATTATATAATATAGTTTTAAATCTATCCTTAAAAAAGTTTTTTTATTTTTTTTTATTTTAACCTTTTGTATCCACCTGTCAGTAGATAAGAGGGTAACAACGCTGGTGAGATAAATAACTACTAAAGCTACAGCGCTAAACCTTCTGATTTCTATTCTAGCGGATGGTATCCAAGTCATAATTTTAATAACGTGTGGTACCATTAGTATATATCGATTAATAATCAATAGAAAATTGACCATATAATAAGAAATGAAAAATCTGCATGAATTAAAATATAATATTTCTACATATTTTTAGTACTGCCTGCTACTCTTCTAAATCTGATCTGTCAATGTATTTACAAAATACTTTATAAGCCACCCCCTCACCCCGCCAAATCAATTGGTTAGAATTAGTTTGTGAAATTTGCATCTTTATTACAAACGCATATTTTAGGTCGATATTAAAAAAAAACTCTAATATAGTTTGAAATACAATTAATGATCGTCAAAGATTTTTCTAGCTAGTAAAGTAGTTTATCTGAAGTTTTCTATTTCTTTTCTGTAACTGCAATCGTTTACACTTTTTATTAGTCTTATCATTTTTTTCCAATCTCTTACTTTCCTTCTCTCTCTCATATATATGCATATATATATAAAGCAGGGAGATCCCACATTACCTAGCATTACATAAGGGTCAATGACAATTTCACACACTATACTTGTCATTGAAATCGGTGAAATGGCTCATTTTTCCATCAAATCGACTGATTGCTTGCTCTTGTTAGAGGCCCACTGTATTGCACCTGGAGGAATCACATGGCTTTCCACAGTAATTTAGTCCACAATACACTCTAGTTTACATTGCATTGTAGAGAACCTAATATTGATTTTATAAAATTATTTTTTATATAATGGTGTGAATTACAGTTTAATACTCAAAAGTCAAGTATCGTGTTTCAATTATGTTCTAAACAGAATCATTCATTTCGAGCGCACTCCTGTCTTATCAAAGAACCTGTAGTTGATTTAATAAGTCGGCCCTTCTCTTTGTGCGGTGATAAAATTTATCAAATGCACGTGTAACGTTATGGCGTTAACCCTGTTCAAAATTGTTCCCTTTTTAATTGGATTTGACCACCACCCAGCGAATGAAATCAATAATATTAGGTTAACAAGAAAGTTCTTACGGAATTTTTACTTTTGATTTCAAATGACGTATTTTCAAATAAGTTTGCGTTTTAACACCTTTACTTTACTGTTTAACAAATAGTGTATTTAACACCTTTACTTTATTATTTTAGGGGGCGTTTTTCGCTCTATTTAATCATTTAGATTAAAATTATTTTAAGACAATTATGTCTTCTTTTCAGAACGTTGAATACAAGATGGAAAAAAGAAAATTCGCACAATTTTCTTATTTCAATTCAAGCTAGACAAAAAAGCTGCCGAAACTGTAGGGAAAATTTTGAAGTAACTGCAGTCATAGAGGCGAACTGCTAAGGGTGGCATGTGCGAACTCGAAACCAGACCGACGGGACACAGAAAGGCGACAAATCAGCAGGTTCAATCGCGTCTTAATTTGCATGAATGAGACAATATAAGGCGGGCAGTGAAGAGGTCAGGATCGAGTTGTGAGCCAGTTGAGTTCTCGAGAATCGGACTAAACATGTTAGAGCGGAGAATGTTGCCAAGAATCCAGTCCAGGTTTTTTTTCTATTAGAGAAACAGCTCACGATATCAATGAAGCATTTGTCCCAGGAACCACTAATGAACACACAGCACAATGGTGGTTTAAGAAATTTCGTGGCGACGAGGTGAGTCTTGAAGATGAGTGGAGTAGTCAGCCATCGCATGCTGACAATGATCAATTAAGAGAGTCGAAGCCAATCCACACAAGAACTTGCTTTTGAATTAGACGTAACGTATACAACGATTTCCAACCACTTGAGAGAGATTAGAAAGATAAAAAAAACTTGATAAATGGGTGCCTCACGAATTGAACGACAACCAAAAGGAATGCTGTTATGAAATGTCATTTTCCCTTCTTTTCTTTTATGCAACAAGAACGCTTCGTTTCTCGACCGGATTGTGACTTGCAATGAAAAGTGGTTCCTTTACAACAACCGGTGATGCTCAGCTCAGTGGTTAGACACCGACGATACTCCACGACACTTCCCAAAGCCAGAGTTACACCAAAAAGAAGGTCATGCTGACTGTTTGATAGTGTGTGACCGATTTCATCTATTACAATTTTTTGAATGCAGGCGAAACTATTACAGCAGCAATATACTGTTAGCAAATGCATCAGAAACTTCAACAACACTCAGTATTAGTCAGCAAGAAAGACCCAATTCTCCTCCACGACAATGCCCGACCGCATGTTGCTAAACCGACTCTGCAGAAGTTAAACAAATTGGCCTACGAAACTGCCTCATCCGCCATACTCTCCAGACCTCTCCCCTACCGACTTTCAAGCATCTTGACAACTTTCGGCATGAGAAATGCTTAAAAAACCTAAACGATATCACAAACGCCTTCAGCAACTTCATCAACACCAGAACACAAGATTTTTACGTTACTGGCATAAATACACTTGTTTTGTTTTGGCAAAAAGTGTTTTCATTCTGATGGTGTTTATTTTGATCAATACATTTTTGTTTAAGCCGAGATATGTTCATCTGAATTTAAAAGTAAAAACCGCAAGAACTTTTTATTAACCTGATAGGTTCTTTTGTATGACAGGGGAGCGTTCGAAATGAATGTTCAGAGCACAATTGAACCATGATACTTTACTTTTACATTTTAAACTTTAATTCAAGCCATTATAATAATGTTATAAAATCAATAGAAGTTAAAAAAATTGACCGCTGTTTTTGTTTTCTTTTGCTCAACATACACCTCCAAACCTGGGCAACGCCGGGCTGAAATGCTAGTATATATATAAATATACAAAGTCATATTTGATCATTTCAATTGCTATAATTATATAATTAATTATTTTACAAGTATTTATAAAAATCAAGTATAATTAATGAACTTTAAGAGATTGAATTTTACAAAAATAATTTAAAGGATAGAGACTTTATGCCCTTAAGTCAATGTCATTATAAGTCTGCACCTTCATTTATATAATAAGAATAAATACAGGTTTCATTATTTACATGTCATATGACTATGTCTACAATGTTTGAAAACAAACTTCTTATGCTTTGTTCAATTTCTTATAACATCATTTCATTGTTTGCTACTTTACTTTGATGTTCTAATCACTTATCTATACAAGAAAGTGTTATGCTTTTCTTTTAAGTAACCGAATGAAACAAAACTGCGTAAAGAATAAAGTACACAATTTAAGCAAAAGCCATTTAATCACAAAAAACTTATATGTCAAGTTTCCCTGTCTCAGACTACATCTGAATATGGAGACAAAAGCTATATTTTCTTTGGCATACATTAAAAGCGAAATATTTTTTGTTAGTTTGAGTGCTTGGATTGAAGAAATAGTTATTATACATAAGCGATAGACTTATTTAAGGTTATATATTCAATACCCAACCAAGAGATTAGAATTATAACAGAAAGCATGGTTGTGAGAGTACTGGACACACATCCTAATATAGTAATACTAAAGTAACTTCTCACAGAATTTAAGCTAGAAAAAAGACATCTTATTTTTATTATTTTCAGGTTCTTGAAACACTATAATTTTAATTTGCTGTATCAAGCATGCATATGCAGTATGGTAGAGTATCCAAGAAACCAAGAAAGAAAAAGAGAATATTGTAATTGTATGGTCAGATCTTGCTAGCACATATGGCTCAAACCCACATAAGATGAATTTGAATGAGATGAAGCTCTTTTGTATTCCAGAGACTGTTCGGAGTATGTCATGAAATACTATGATCAATTCAAGATGCACTTTACATGTAATTACACAACGAACAGGCAGAGGTTGGAGGTCCTTCGCATCTATGATTGAAATGTTAAGGTCAATAAATTGTGAGAATACACTTATTAAGACCCCATTGTGAATATTTATCTATGACGGTGTTGTAAGATCAAAGAAGGCCAAAGGAATGGATCAATTAATTATCGAATGGTCAAGAATGTGATTGAAGGCTAAAAATATTAAGAATTAAGAAATGAGAAAAGTAAACAAAAAGAAATAAGGTATATGATCGGAGAGCAAGTGATCCAAACAGTGAAAGAGAAAACAATAGAAAGAGGACGAATACAGCAACAGACAAAGGGTTGATTAAAGCTAAGATCGAGTTACCTGGAAAGTACAAATGTTGGTGTCTGTAATTTATTCTGTATCCTCGAATAATATGGCCACTGTATGAAGTATCATTGACACGAGTAGAACAGATTGAATAACAATGAGAAGTACATATAAGAAAGTGGTTGGGACTACTAAGAATGTAGAACAACTCAGCATTATTTGGAAGAGAGGGACAGTTGAAGCTATTTATTGTATCAATTGTTGAGGAGTACAACGTATCAAAAGGACAGTCATGATGCTCCGTTTCTATAATGACCAAGCGATTCAAGATCATCCACCTGAAGTAAGAAGTGGGAAAAAGTCAAAGGCAGAGGAAGCAATCAAGATAGCTATTAACATCTTCGAGCAGACAGATACTGTTGGTACTGGACAGAATACAATTGAACGACTAAGCATGCAAATTTTAGACCTTTCTGCATAAGTAATTTAAGACCAAGAGATTCTGTGGTTAGTGAGATAAGACATGAAGTACAAAGACAAATATATCTAGTCTGTGAAGTCTGATGAAGTGTCATCAACAACCTCAATGTGTGTTTGCTGGAAGATCGGATTGATAAAGCTCTTAGCTTGGGATGGAACAAAAATTCGTTACTAATAAAATCGACCTATTATGTAATGCCTCTCCAAATTCTCACAGTGAATCGTGTCGTGGTTACCGAGAGTAAAGAAGGCCGAGGCACTTGAAAGTGTAACGTCACTTCCTCATTAAGTTGTAGGTATAGACAGCTTCCGGTATTCAACCACGTGATCATGCTAACAGGCATAAAAAATATGACTAACAATATGTGTTACCGATTGCCCATGTATGTTCTAAAGAGAAAGAACAATTCTCCATTCGGATGATAATTAATATAATTGCATATTTGGGATAATTTTAATCAAAATATTGTAAGTGAACTCGTATTTGAACTTTTATTTTTTATCGGAGAAAGTCGAATATTTCATTTTATTTATTTACTTTTTTTTTACTGCAAAACAAACAATTTTTATATATTTTTCAGTCCGTTCTTTTAATAATAAATAAAACTTTTCACTGAGTATTTCCAAATATTTTAAAGTTAGCATTTTTCACGGCAGTTTTTTTTATTTATTTATTTATTTATTTTTTTTTTTTGGTGAATTATCAATATTTTAGCACCGGGCGTAATTTATTTCTTTCAAATATATTTTAAACTTCAAGTTTTTGTTTTTTATAACATTTTAACTATAAATAATTTACATGACTGGTTTGTTTTACTATACACATAGATATGAAAAAGTTGTAAAAAAAAAACAAATATATAACAAATAAATGTTATCAAAGTCAAGATAAGTTACTTTCTTTTTTTTAAAGTGAGTAAAACCACTAAAAACCTTTCCAGATAGGTAGAAGAGTAACTTATTTTGCCTTTGATAACAATTATTTGGTATATATTTGATTTTTGACCACTTTTTCGAATCTATGTGTATAATAATACAAACTCCTAAAAACATATCCAGTTTGGTAGAAAAGTAACTTATCTTGCCTTTGATAACATTTATTTGTTATATATTTGTTTTTTTGACAACTTTTTCGAATCTATGTGTACAGTAATACAAACCCAAAATTTAATTTAAATTGAAAATAATTTATAAAATACACGTGGTACACTGCACAAGCACCCTTATTATAATAATAATAATAATAATAATAATAATAATAATAATAATAATAATAAATTGGTGTAGATGACATCGACTGGCGCCACACCACACAAACTAGTTGTGAAGGGTCAGGGAGGATAGAAAGACCGAGGTGAGAGAGTACTGACCAAATCTTCACTGGAAATGTGCAGTTCAAATCTGGTACCCTGCGGAGGCATTTTGTCACCCAAACCCAAGGAAACACCAATGGCCGATGCCAACGAGAAACCAGTGACAACGGCTCTTGCGATAACATACAATCATCTGCACAAGTGGTCAAGAGGTGGAGAACACTGGAAATCTGGGGAGACTTTTTGTCACTTGGTCTCCAGGGAACACCACAGGTTACTGCCAGTGATGATGGCCTGTGAGACAACTAATACGCTACACATTTTGATGAAAAACATGAGGAAAAAATGGACATAGAAGAACAGAAAACCAAAACTTTAAATATAATTTCTGTATTTAAAGTAATAGTTATTTAAATGTTTAAACATATAATTTTGTGGGCAAAATCCAGCTTCCCAATAAGGGACACTCTGGATAGGAACAAAAATAATCTCAGTCATGAAAGATTTCTTCTCCACCGACCGAGGACAGAAAAGGTCAAGTGTAGCATCGAAACAGATACTACACTGATCTTGTTCCGAAGGCCAAAAAATATTTGTTTAATGTTTCTTTAATTGTTTGTTCCCTAAATTCATAATACAGTTTTATCAGTATTGAATTGTATATTGCTTTAAAATTACTTAATTTTACATCGATATTGTTTATATTTTATATTAAATAAAGTTCAGTTTCAGTATTAATCAAACTATGTTCCTTTTTCTTTTTAAAAATGTTTTATTGCTCTTTTTCAAATGGCCCTCATATAGTACTGACAGTCTGACAAATCTTACCTACATTGCCTGCAAACATTTTTCATTTAACAGGCCTTCTTCTTACTCTCGGTGGCCGTGATCTTGTTCGATGAAGAATAGAGTAGGACGATAAATACAGACGTAGACAAAGAGGAACTTTCAGGCACATTTTGTAACTAAGCACTATGTCGATGCACGTGGAGCCATAACCAAGTCGTGAAAGTAATAGAAAAGCTATTACGTGTGAAAACAGAGAAGTATAATGAAGGAAACCTACCAAAAAATAGAGAAAATAAAGAAGATGAACTTTGATAGAGCAACATGCACAGTGAAAAGTCATTCAAAGATACAGTTAACCGATGAAAGATGGCAAGGAAAATGAAAACTGGCAATAGACCTCTATGATATCTTGATCTTTTCACTGGGTCTTACACAGCAAAAGTCAGACTTTGACAAGTGAAATGAGAAAGAGGGTTGGAATTATGTTGGAGCTGACTGTACCATGGGAATATAATTTTGCAGAAGACAGGAAGGATGAGAGATATGGTGATTCACTGATCATGACGATGGAAAAAGATAGAATGTGGAATATTATCATTTGGCTGTAAGCAGGAGAGAAAGCATCTGAATCTGGTTGGAAATGATGTTGGACAGACATGTTGTTTACATCATCTCTTGGTGAAGGAGCCATCAAGAGATTATATACTTCAGAAGTCCAGATCACAGGAGTGTTAGGCGAAACTGTGAAATGGTTCCACCTGATGATGTAATAAAAACCATTGATGGACTTCATATATCTTATAGATTTAATTCATTTTGATTTCATTCAAGAGATGATTATTAAAAACAATAATCGCCAATGGTGGCTTGGGGACAGGAAATTATACGTTTTTTCATGATAATTTATAATTTATTGTCATGAATTGAAGTAAATAAGAAAAAGTAATCATTCACCATCTTTTAACGATTTTAATTTGGTAATTCCAAAATAAATGTCATAAAATTATGAAAAATAAAGCATAATAATGGATCTTATCTTAATAATTATTTTGTTATCCAAGGCATTAATATTTTCTACATTCTCTTGATACTATGATGCAAAGTCGCTTTAGCATATGTATTGGAGATATGAAAATATAATTAAAATCTCTGAAATAACAGAACATATAGAAGCAATTCTATTTATTTTATATGTTCAATGTTTACACATTGTTTTTCCAACAAAGTTTATTATTTTTATGTTTTTTTTATTAAGTGTTATTTTTTCTGAAACCTGTTCGTGTTGAAGATTAATTGAAGATTTATGAAGCAGATTTAGGTGATTTATCTACGAAATCATTCGAGACAGAAAATACAACAATCAATAAAACAGATAAATATTCAAATATTTTTTCTATTCGTAAAACTATATCGTTCGTGTGTGTGTTCCTCGCAGAGACGTAATTTTGATAAATACACATTTAATTTTTTTTATTTACTATTTATCGAATATTATTGCAATAAGTAAGCAAGAATGAAAAATTGCTGTTAAGTTGAAATAAGATTATAATTAAAATAATGTTTCAAAGTAAATAAATTTGATTAGTGAAATGATAAACCGGATGAAAGGCATAAAGAAAATATTATTTTTTTCATTCTTTATCAAATTAAAACCAGCGTTTTGCTCCAGTCGATTATGTGCTTGTTAACTTTGACATTCTGATAAATTTCTGCCGTCTTTATGAAGTCACGCAGAAAACAATTCCATAATCAACAGAATAATTCAATCATAGGAAAATAGAATGTACTTAATTTACCAGAAAAATTTAAGATCAGTGTAAAAACAATAATAATTACTTATTTATAATACAAGCTTGTAGAAAAATAACTGAATCGCCTTGACCTGATAAACACATGACTGATAACTAATACCACCATCAGTCGCATGCACCTATATTTCTATCAAATGATAGTCGGTTATCGCAATATCCAATAATAAGAGTTCAAACTCTAATCTATCTATCTATCTATCTATCTATCTATATATATATATTAATTTCATTTGATTTTATAGAACTCAAATTAAAAGTAAATGTATTTAATGTTTTCTTTATTGTAACGATGTGCCATTTCACAAATACTAAATTGATATTAAACTTTCAACACATTTTAATTAGTTGTAAATGTTTTAAATTTTACTTAAAAATCAATATCATTATATCTAGCAAAATAAAATGAAACTATTGCATCATTAGCCCATCAATCATTAATCCAATTATACACAGCTGGTAATATAAGTATGTTGCCCATGCAATATCACTATTAACATAATATCACTATTAACATAATATCACTATCAACATAATATCACTATTAACATAATATCACTATTAATATAATATCACTATTAACATAATATCACTATTAACATAATATCACTATCAACATAATATCACTATCAACATAATATCACTATTAACATAATATCACTATTAACATAATATCACTATCAACATAATATCTGCAATACAAAAGTTGCTATATTGCTGGCTCACTAAATTAACACTTATATTTTTGGAGTTGATCTTCACTACAAGCAAACACTATAATTAAATTCAAGGGAAGTGATAACAACCGTCGTTTAAGTGTAAGTAGCACTGATATATTTTCTTCAGAAATGACTATGTATAGCATCACCTGTAAATTATCTTTGTACATTTATGGAACTCAAGACTCGCCCCATTTCTTTTTATTCAGATTTCATTAGGAAATCCTTTTGCAAATATGATGCGTCATGCATATTCGTTTTGGAAGAACAAGAAGCAGCCAAAGCTATAAGAATCTGTGTACTATAAAGATAATCGTCTGACAATTATATAGTCTTCAATCAAAGGTTTATTGCTTTTCAAATGTTATTTCTAATCGAGAAGCATAAGCAAGTTTTGAAAACCGTAAAAATAAACCAAGTCGTATGAAAAGTATATTTACAATAAATCTTGTTTCTTTATCATTAAACAGGATCAAGCGGATCTATAACACATATCTATATAATAAAGATGAATATATATATATGTGTGTGTGTGCGCGTGCGCGCGAGTCGTTCTGTACTCATCGATTTAAAATAATCAGATCTTAACGACATCTAGAATATCGATAATAAACGTTATTGGGAGTATAAGGAGCTATGTCCGATTAATTTTTAAGCAGAATAAAAGGGAAATCCCATTCTGAAAATAAGTGTACGCATGGATTCAAAAGTTACGAGGCAGATTCTTGTGAAATTTGATACAAATTCCAGGCATGAGTATAGTACAATATGCTATGCAACATTTTCATCAAAGGGGAACAATCGCAAGTTGCATAATCATTACTGTCATATTTGTGTCCTGTTTATCCTTCAACCCGAGCAATGACGGATCCTCTGCTAGTCATATTTTGAAGGTTGATCCAAAGTATTTGAACTATTTAAAGACATTGGCTCTCAAGCATTCACGTACATATCTAAAAGTCTATCAATTACTTCTCTTTCCTATCTGTACTAATATGAGAGTCTGTTCACTAATTAAATTTAGAATATAAGACATAACGACTTGAAGTACCGTACTTATTATCCTCCACACGTACAAATTGTTCTAAATGGTTAGATTTATGTTTTTTTTCTTTTCAAGGGCTTCATAACAGAGTACAAAACTCTCCCACTGAAAGTTTTTTTAATCTAATTCTCGAAATTAGAGCAAATTTTTATCATTAAGAAATGAACATTTTTCTAATTGGAAACCATTAATTATGTAAGCTCAGTTTTCGTTTAGTTTACAGTGATCTGAAGTATTTTATTAAACTTGTATGGTATCCTGGAGAGTTGGAGAAACGTGCAAGATTATAAATTCTTAGTGCTTTCAATGACTATAAAAACATTATTTTCATAAATAAATATTTGATATTGGCATTATATGATTGTCCCCTTGAAATATCAAATGACGCCAGGCTATAAGATTTTTATTACATTTTATTTCAAGATCTGATTCGATTTTATTTCGAATGTTTAATAGTTTGAGTCCCTCTGAACAGTAAAGTAAATTTACATATTTTCAGAAGCTTCTGTCCTCTTTTAGTAACACTCTGTAGAGTTGAATGCATCTACTATGCACACAATTGTCAACATTTTATTTTTTCTAAAATTCCTTATGAAATACAGGCTACTTCAATTGTGTTCTTTTTACAATTTGGTTTTGCTGAGAGAAGTTAAAAGTAAGAGAATAAAAGAGAAAATATGAGCTGCAAGATTTTTTTCCTTTCTCTTACTGCAAGTTCCACATTGCAAAATAGACCAACTGGAACCGATAAAAGAATGAATCAAGGGTAATATTCAAACCATTTGCCTTGGGATATGTCAAAGAATGAAAAATTGAAAAGAAAGAAATATATTTAACTGAATATGGACAAACACACTCACGTAAATATTTGTAGATGCATATAAATATATATATATATATATATATATATATATATATATATATATATATATACACACACACATATGGTTATGTATTTGTGGATTAATCAAGGTTGGTAGTAGTATTTTGTGTGAACAATCGCCGGAGATGCTGGAAATTCTGTTTCTTTTGTCTATCCTTGTGGCCATGTCACTAGTAAGGGTGCTAGAGGTAAATGGTTCAACTGAGCTGACATTATCCGCCTGATACTTAGGGACCTGAACCTTGGATTAACCACTAAGTAGGCTGTCCTATCAGCAGGTGCAAAGTACTGGAGCTACTGTATTGACATTTGGTGAATGGATTCTGGACCATGCAGTAGCATCTGGTGAGGCCCCTCGATGCCATATTAGTGGGTAATTATCACCTTATAATGCGCTACAAAAAAAAACAGTTTTCATTTCTTTTTCTCTTACTTTCCGTCTCTGCTCTGTTCTAAGCAAGTCTGCCTACCTATTCTACAAATCCCAAATCTCAATCATGAAAGGTTTCCAGAAAAAATACTCGATTAAACTCAGACCTTCAACTTCCAACGTAGATCCCCACTACCATCTTTCCTTCTTCAACATCAGGGGTCTATGTTCCAACCTTCCAGAGGTTCAAACTCTATTACAAGAGACTAAACTAGACCTATTATACCTAAGTGAAACTGGCATTGGAGCGACTACTTCCCTCGATGAGGTTGTAATTAAAGGATACTCTAACTTAACCTCTAAATCCGACCCCAAAGATCACCACGGGCATGAAGTATATGCCTACATTAAAGACGGCTTTCCATGTGGCAAGGACATCTCCAGAGAAGATCCAAATTTACCCTATATGTGCTTCCGTGTTGCACTAGCTCACACTACTGCGTTTATATTTGCGCTCTACCCCCCCCCCCCATATCAGTGGAGTTACTATCTTTAAAAGCATATCTGAGAAAATTGACCACGTCCTGTCTACGTATCCTTCAGCAAACATTTACATCTGTGGAGAATACAATGTTCACAATGTAGAATGGTTAACCCACTCAAACAAAACTGACGATGAGGGGCGGTTCTATCACGATTTCTGCATTGCCTATGACCTCACTCAGATTATCCACGAACCTACCAGCGTGCCCGACACCGACGGCAAGTACACAAGTTTTCTGAACCTTTTTCTCACAACTTGCCCTGAGCTATGTTCATCTTTCATTCTGTCTCCGCTGGGATCTTCCGACCACTCTGTTGTATCAGGTAAGATAAAAACGAAATGTAATCTCTTGTGTTGTGGAACAACAGTGAAAATAAAAACAATCAAGTCGAGGTTCGGTTAAGGAACAAGCATATTAACAATAATGTACAAAGATAGAAAAGCGTGTATATCCGCTGTGCACTTGGCTAGCAGTTGAAGTGCAGTCGCATCTCTCTCACTGGTGTTGGAATTACTAGCGCTATTTATAGTGCTAATAGGTGTAAATTCCTCTGTTCAAGGAAGGCCGGTATAACAGTAATAATGCCCCAGACATAACTCTTTATTGTACAGTATATCGATATTCTATGGCTAACTGAGAGAGCTCCTGTACATTTATATCAGATCTACATCTGCATTCCATGTTTAAAAAGGATGTGTCCTCTATAGTATCAGACCTAACAGAATGGTTAATTGTAGGTATATAGAAAGATTCATACCCTCTAAAAAGTTCCAGCAAAAACCTTATAGCCAGCCGTGGTTCTCTTCAGAATCTGCTGCTGCCATTGCGCACAGAAATCACTTTATCCACTGCTTCCAACGTAATAGATGTATGGAGACTAAAGCCAGCAACTACTGTAAAAAAGTGATAAAGAATTCAAGAGAGTTGTACGCTCAGTCCGTAAAGTCCAAAGTAGCTGAGCAGCGGCTTGGTTCCCATCAGTTTTGGCAAATAGCAAACAGAATCCTGAACAGGAGTGTGTGCTCTATCCCAGCTATCATAAATGGACCTAAGGTAATCTCGTCAACATCAAACAAAGCCAAACTCTTTGCCAAGAACTTTGCAGCTAATTCTACCCTTAACGACCAAGGCCGTCAATCCCCAACATTTCTCTGTGTAACTGAAAACATGCTATGTGACATACAAATATCTGTACATGATGTTGCCAAGCTAATCAAAAACCTTGATCCCAGTAAAGCAACTGGCCTTGACAGCATTCCAGTTATAGTGTTCAAAAACTTCGACCAGAACTAGCCCATACTTACAAAGTTATTTAAGCATTGCCTTAAGGAATAATGCTTCCCAACCTCATAGAAAATCTCATCAGTATGCCCTGTATTTAAGAATTCAGGTGATCGCTCATCTCCCTCTCAATATAGGCCAATAAGTTTCCTGTGCGTCATGAGTAAGTTGCTGGAATCTGTGTTAAACAGAGAAGTAGTCAACCATCTCAGCGAAAATAACCTTCTTAGTGACATGCAATATGGTTTCCGTTCTGCTAGATCTACAGCAGATGTGCTTACAGTTTTATTTCACGGGATTAGTGAATCTCTCGATGGAGGCTTCCTCTCCAGGGTAATTGCTCTTGACATATCAAAAGCCTTTGATAAGGTATGGCACAAGGGTTTACTTCACAAGATCTCCAGCTATGGTATAGCTCAATTATTAAATCATTTCTCTCTGATAGGTTTATAAGAGTAGTGGTTGATGAGCAGAAATCAGAAGCTCTGAGTATTAATGCTGGAGTCCTTCAGGAGTCCATCCTGCGCCCAACTCTCTTCCTGATCTACATTAATGAGCTTCCAAATCACATCCTCACATAATTCGTAGACATTTATTGACACTACCATCTATCGCAACACATCAAAGGTTGTAAACGACCGAAGTCTCTCTGATACTCTCTCCTCTGATCTTGAGTGTGTGCTACAATAGGAAAATATGTTGTGGGTTACTTTTAACGCATCTAAAACCAAGCTTCTATCCTTACATCATCAATGCTCTGATGCCCACTTGACATCAATTGAAATGAATGGCCCTCGTCTTGGAGAGGCTTCATGTTTTGATAAGCTTTTGGATCTGATCTGATTTTTTACTCCCGATCTGAAATGGAACATGTATATCAAATCCGTTCTCAAGGTCTCATTTTATTTTTACATAGGCATCACCACTTATCAAGGTCTAAAGACCACTTGAGGATAAGGGTTACAGTAGAAATTGGACAATATAGTAATCGTTAGTAATGGAAATTCGATAAATTTATTAACTCATATGGAACGGCTCATCAAAAACTTGTTTACGTTAGACTTGTAGATAACCATATTGTAGTCAGCTGGAAATTCCATAGGCATGCAGTTCTAAGAAAGAAACTTTGCTCATGGAATCTATGTTTAGGTTTAAGCACAGATAAAGAGTGGGGGAAATTATTGATAGTGTTTTCTGCTAGATGGGTGTTTCTTGTGAAAGTTTGGCGAGAGGGGACCATAGATTGGAGCTCAGTCAAGCACTTGCCATGAAAATAACGATAAAGCAGAGACAGACTCGCAATATTTCTTCTGTGAGAAAGAGGTTACAGGGAAGAGAAAAGGACCTCCCCTACGAGGATACGAAGTCTATTTTGAACTCTATCAAGAGAGGATAAGTCCTTTCTAGCAACTGCTGCCCAAATGTGGCAAGAGTACTCCATCCTAGGACATACCTGGCCCTTATATAGATAAAGTATTGCATCAGCAGTGAGATATCCACTGGATCGATAGAAGGATCCCACCATTTTTCCAGTGGCCTTTGCAATGGATTTAATGTATGTGTTCCATTTAAGACCAGGAGTAAAGGTCAAGCCCAGAAGCTTGTCAAAACATGAGGCCTTGTAAAGACGAGAGCCATTTTTCTTTTCAATTGATGCCAGCTGGGGATCAGAGCGTTGATGATGTAAAGATAAAAGCTTGGTTTTAGATGCATTAATCCACCTCTTTCCCCATTGTACCACTTGCTCAAGATCAGAGGAGAGAGAATCAGAGAGAACTTGGTCATTTACGGTCTTAGATGTGCTACCATAAATAGTAGTTCCATCAGCATAAATGTCTACGAATGATGTAAGGATGTGATTTGGAAGATCATTAATGTAGATCAGGAAGAGATTTGGGCTCAGGATGGACCTCTGAGGGACTCCAGCATTAATACTCAGAGCTTCTGATTTCTGCTCATCAACCACTACTCTTATAAACCTATCAGAGAGAAATGATTTAATAATTGAGAAGACATTTCCAGCTATACCGTAGCCGGAGATCTTGTGAAGTAAACCTTTATGCCATACTCTATCAAAGGCCTTTGATATGTTAAGAGCAATTGCCCTAGAAAGGTAGCCTCCGCCGAGAGATTTGCTAATCCTATGAGATATAACTGTAAGCACATGTGCTGTAGATCTAGCAGAACGAAAACCATATTGTGTAAAGTAAAGAAGGTTACTTTTGCTGAGATGGTTGCTTACTTCTCTATTTAGCACAGATTCTAGCAACTTACTCATGACGCACAGGAGACTTATTGGCCTGTACTGAGAGGGAGATGAACGATCGCCAGAATTCTTAAATACAGGGCATACTGATGAGATTTTCCAGGGTGATGGGAAGCAATTCTCCTTAAGACAATGCTTAAACAGTTTTGTAAGGATAGGCGCTAGTTCTGGTTGAAGGGTTTTGAGTACTATAATTGGAATACCGTCAGGACCAGTGACTTTACTGGAATCAAGGTTCTTGATTAGCTTGGCAACATCACATACAGATATTTGTATATCACATAGCCTGTTTTCTGATACAGAAGGAAATATTGGAGGTTGGCAGCCTTGGTCACATAGGGTAGAATTAGCTGCAAAGTTCTTGGCAAAGAGTTTGGCTTTATCTGATGCTGACGAAATGACCTCTGGTCCATTTATGATAGTTGGGATAGAGCACAGGATCCTGTTTGCTATTTGCCAAAACTGGTGGGAACCAAGCTGCTGCTGAGCTACTGATCAGCTGCTCTGCTCAGCTACAGCTGGAAAAATGGTAGGATCCTTCTACCGCTCCAGTAGATATCTCACTCCTGATGCAGTTCTCTACCTATATACAAGCCAGGTACGTGTAACGATGGAGTACTGTTGCCACATCTAGGCTGGAACTGCTAGAAGCTGCTTATCCTGCCTTGACAGTGTTCTAAACAGACTTCGTAGCTTTTCTCTTCCCTGCAACCTCTTTGCCACAGAAGAGACGTTGCGAGCCTATCTCTGCTTTATCATCATTTCCATGGCAGGTGTTCGTCTGAGCTTCAATCTATGGTCCCCCTCGACAATCTTTCACAAAAACACTCGTCTAGCCAGAACCTCCACCAATAGTTTCCCACATTCTTTATCTATGCCTAGACCTAAACGTAGATTCCATGAGCAGAGCTTCTTTCTTAGAACTGCACGCCTTCCTTTGGCCTCCTTCCCAGCAGACTACAATCTGATTATCTATAAGTCCAATGTAAACCGTACATTGATGAACCATACCCCTATGTAATCCAACTTACAAAAATCCCAACGCTATAATCACATTGGATAATGTATACCCATTAACCCTTATCCTTGAGTGGCTTCTGGGCCTTGAAAAGTAGTGATGCCTGTGTAAAAAATATACATATATATATATATATATCTATATATATATATATATATAAAAGTGAACGTGTCTGTGTGTGTGTCTGTGTGTGTACATTTCCCTATGCAATAACTCTGTCAATTTTAAACCTACAGACTCGAAATTTGGTATGCAGGGTGCCGAGATAAAAAAGTTTAATTTTTAAAATAAATAATTTAAGCAAGTTGTTATTTTGGTTGATGTACATGCATTGGCTCCGATATTGTACACAGTTCATTCAAGGGAGCATTCATTAATCCGAAAAGGAAGAAGTTTGGCATATGTGGCCCTTTTTTTTTGCTTGAACTTTGCGCTTTTCGGATTATTTTGTTATGTTTTATTTTTTTTGGTGGATATTTTTTTTGCCGTGTTTTTTTTTTTCGAGAGGGATACTTTTTTTGGGCCGTGGTTTTATTTTTATTTTTTTTTTACGTTTTTTTATGGATGTTTTTATTGGGGGTGGGGCATGTTCTTTTTTTCTTTTTGCAGGGACATCTTTTGTTTGGCCGTTTTGGGGGGGGGGTAGGTGGAGGCCAGAGAGTATAGTTATAGGCAATAATTAACAAGAAAATTGGTGCAAGTCCAGATTAGCACTTGTAGCGATAAACAAAAATGAGTACCTTTTATTTTCTTGAATAAAAACAATTTGAATTTGGCTTGAACTTTGCGGTTTTCGGATTATTTTTGATTTTTATTTAGCCGGATTTAACAAACAAACAAAACAAAGCAAAAACAATTTTAGTGTTTATGCACTTATATTATCGTTATTTTTTATGGTTTAAGTGCCTTCCCCAATGTTTGAAGTGTTTCTAATGTTTTTAAATAATCAGAAAAGCACAAAGTTCAAGGCCAAAATTTCTTTAGAAATAATGAACGCTATCTCGAACGAACTGCGTACAACATCAAAGCTGATGCGTATTTCGCTATAGCGGCCTCAGTCCTATACGTCCGTCTTTAGGTTTTTTTTACAAATTCCACAAATTCCAAAATTTCATCGTGACAAGTTTCAAGAAAAAATACACGATTAAACCCGGTTCTCCAACTTCCAACGTAGACCCCTACTACCATGTCTCCTTCTCCAACATCAGGGGTCTACGTTCTAACCTTCCAGAGGTTGAAACCCAATTACAGGAGACTAAACCAGACGTTTTATTTTTAAGTGAAACTGGCATTGGACAGGCTATTTCCCTAGAAGAGTTCGCAATTAAAGGATACTCTAACTTAACTTCTAAATCTGAACCCCAAGATCGCCATGGGCATGGAATATGTGCCTATATTAAAGATAGCTTTCCATGTGGTAGGGACATCTCCAGGGAAGATCCTAACTTACCCTATATGTGCTTCCGGGTTGCTTTAGCTCACACTACTGCATTTATATTTACTCTCTATCGCCCCCACAACAGCGGAGTTACTATCTTTCAAAGCATATCTGAGAAAATTGACCAAGTTCTATCTGCTTATCCTTCAGCTAACGTTCACGTATGTGGAGACTTCAATGTTCACAACGTCGAATGGTTGACCCAATCAAACAAGACCGATGATGAGGGGAGGTTCTGTCATGATTTCTCCATTGCCTATGACCTCACTCAGATTGTTCACGAACCCACCCGTGTGCCCGACAATGACGGCCAGTATGCGAGCCTACTAGACCTTTTTCTCACAACTTGCCCTGAACTATGTTCAGTTTCTGTTCTGTCGCCTCTTGGATCTTCCGACCACTCTGTTGTATCAATTAAGATAAAAATGAAATGTAATATGTCCCCAGACGTACCTCTCCATCGTACAGTATATCGATACACTAAGGCTGACTGGGATAGCTTCCGTACATTCATATCTGATCTACCTCTGCATTCCATGTTTAAAAAGGATGTGTCCTCTATAGTATTAGACCTGACGGAATGGTTAATTGTAGGTATTGACCATTTCATACCCTCTAAAAAGTTTCAGCAAAAACCTAACAGCCAACCATGGTTCTCTCCAGAATGTGCTGCTGCCATTGTGCACAGAAATCACTTTTTCCACTGCTTCAAACGTAATAGATGTATGGAAACTAAAGCCGCTTTCAGGACTGCCAGCAACCATTGTAAGAAAGTAATAAAGAACGCTAGAGAGTTGTATGCTCAATCTGTTAAGTCCAAAGTAGCTGAGCAGCGGCTTGGTTCCCACCAGTTTTGGCAAATAGCAAACAGAATCCTGAACAGAAGCGTGTGCTCCATCCCAACTATTATCAATGGACCTGAGGTAATCTCGTCAGCATCAGACAAAGCCAAACTCTTTGTCAAGAACTTTGCAGCTAATTCTACCCTTTGCGACCAAGGCCGCCAACCCCCAATATTTCCTCCTGTATCAGAAAACACGCTATGTGATATACGTATATCTGTACGTGATGTTGTCAAGCTAATCAAAAACCTTGATTCCAGTGAAGCAACTGGCCCTGACGGTATTCCAATTATAGTACTCAAAAAACTTCAACCTGAACTAGCGCCCATACTTACAAAACTGTTTAAACGTTGTCTTAAGGAGAATAGTTTCCCATCTCCCTGGAAAATTTCATCAGTATGTCCTGTATTTAAGAATTCAGGTGATCGCTCATCCCCCTCTCATTACAGGCCAATAAGTCTCCTGTGCGTCATGAGTAAGTTGCTAGAATCTGTGTTAAATACAGAAGTAATCAACCATCTCAACAAAAATAACCTTCTTAGTGACACTCAATATGGTTTCCGTTCTGCTAGATCTACAGCAGATGTGCTTACAGTTATATCTCATAGGATTAGCAAATCTCTCGACGGTGGCAATCTTTCTAGGGCAATTGCTCTTGACATATCTAAAGCCTTTGATAGGGTATGGCATAAAGGTTTACTTCATAAGATCTCTAGCTATGGTATAGCTGGAAAAGTCTTCTCAATTATTAAATCATTTCTTTCTGATAGGTTCATAAGAGTAGTAGTTGAGGGGCAAAAATCAGAAGCTTACAGTATTAATGCCGGTGTCCCTCAGGGGTCCATCCAGGGCCCAATTCTTTTCCTGATCTACATTAATGATCTTCCAAATCACATCCTTACATCATTCGTAGATATTTATGCTGATGACACTACCATTTATGGTAGCACATCTAAGACAGTAAACGACCAAGTTCTCTCCAATTCTCTCTCCTCTGATCTTGAGCACGTAGTACAATGGGGAAAGGAGTGGCTGGTTACTTTTAATGCATCTAAAACCAAGCTTCTCTCTTTACATCATCAACATTCTGATCCACATCTGGATCTGGCATCAATTGAAATGAATGGCTCTCGTCTTCAGGAGGCCTCAAGTTTTGACAAGCTTCTGGGCTTGACCATTACTCCTGATCTTAAATGGAACACGTACATCAAATCTGTTGCCAAGGCCGCTGGAAAAATGGTGGGATCTTTCTATCGATCCAGTAGATATCTCACTGCTGATGCTATTCTCTATCTATATAAGAGCCAGGTACGTCCAAGGATGGAATATTGTTGCCACATCTGGGCAGGAGCTGCTAGAAAGGACTTGTCCTGCCTTGATAGAGTTCAAAATAGACTTCGTAGCCTTGTAGGAGATGTCCATTTCTCCTCCTTGCAACCTCTATCTCACAGAAGAGATGTTGCGAGTTTGTCTCTGATGTATCGTTATTTTCATGGAAAGTGTTCGACTGAGCTTCAATCTATGGTCCCCCCCTCGCCAAACTTTCACAAGAAACACTCGTCTAGCTGTAAACACTATCAATAATTCCCCTCACTCTTTATCTGTGCCTAAACCTAAACGTAGATTCCATGAACAAAGCTTCTTTCTTAGAACTGCACGCCTGTGGTTGTCTTCCGTTTTCCTGCTTTCCGGCTGACTACAATATGGTTGTGTTCAAGTCTAACGTAAATAAGTTCTTGATGAGCCGTTCCATATAAGTTATCAAATTTACCAAATTTTCATTACTAATGATTACTATATTGTCCAATTTCTACTGTACACTCTTTAACCCTTATCCTTGAGTGGCCTCTTGGCCTTGATAATGTGGTGATGCCTATGTGAAAAAAAAACAAAAAAAAAACGTGAAGTGCCAAATAATTAAAACAACTTATTTTTACTTATGTAGAATAAATAAAGAAAATAATTTTAAGTTAAATTTTGAAGTAAAATGTATTTTCAATTTAAAATGAAAAATAATTTAGACAACTTTTAATGTTAATATTAGCAACCGAATCGGAAAACGAACCGACGAGAAAGTTCTCAGTATTCTTGGAAATTGTACCTCACAGCAACAAGCAATGGAACACATTGTAAGTGCTTTATATGATGAAGATTTCGTGCGCAATGAACAAATTACATTAGTTCAACTCAGTTTAATGCTGGCTGACAATTTCGAGACAAGTAAATGGTGTTTAACAGCGAAATCCTTCATGTGCGAAATATACCAGTCGCAATGCGCGCTGAATCGCTATTCACAATCCATTGATAGATAGAGATCGGCATGCAGAAACGACGGATTTCGTCGCACAGTAAGGAAAAACTCGTTCTTTGAGAAAAGCAAGTTTTCCTTAAGAACGATTATGATCATAAAATATATGTGGAGTAAAGATTTTCCGCAACTGACAATAGCAGAAGAAAGTGGTGCCACCAGAAATATAGTTTGCGACTGGGCAAATTTCCTGAGGGAAATTTGTACTCAATATATACAGTAGAACCCTATCTGATTGGGGGATAGATGAAAATTGGCACCCCAAAGAGGTTGAAATCGACGAAAGTCATTTTTATCCTCGGAAATATAGAGTGGCTTTCAGAGGGTGTCATTGGGTGTTTGGCGCCGTTGAACGCAGATCTGGCCAGTGCCGTTTGGTGGAAGTGCCGGACAGAAAGAGGGAGACACTAATTCCACTAACCCGACAGTGGATTCTGCCAGGCACACGAATAATAAGCGATGGATGGAGTGCCTATGGTGGTATAGGCGATATAGACTTTGGCATCGACAGTCATGATGTGGTTGTCCACAAGAGGAATTTCGTTAACCCGGACGACGCCACAATAAACACCCAATTAATTGATAATTAAGACAAAACGTAAACTGCTCCGTCAATACGAAACTTCGGGGAATGTTTAGTTCCTACCTTGATGAATTTATGTGGAGAGAGCGAGTGGGAACAAATAAATTCGACGAAATCTTTTGTTGCATCGCGTACATTTATTCTACATAAAAAAAAAAAACATTGGAGAAAAAATTAATTAAAAAAAAAAACATTTAAAAAAATTAATTAATTAATTATAATTATTTTTATGTTGTTGTTGTTGCTGTTGCTGTTGTTGTTGTTGTTGTTGTTGTTGTTGTTGTTGTACATAAGTAGAAAATAAAATGTGTTTAAATTGTTTCTTTTAGAATTTCCGAGTTGTTAATTTGGTCTCATTTCGGTTTCCGGTACGCTCGATCTGACATTTGATCACCCGTCTCGTCTTCTGAACGTCGGCCATATTATATATTCAGCGTTAGTTATTTACACGAGACATACACATTTTAATCATGATTTTCTCTGATTCAGATGGATGCAGTAAATAAACTTTTAACTCGAAATGACCCCTAATGTACTAATGTATAACATAAGACACAGAATAGAAATATTTATAATGCGTGCACAGCTTTATTTTCTCATATAACCACAATACGCTTTGAAGGGATATTACCCGGGCAGGGTTAGCAGCAGGAGGAGCACGGGTATAGCCAATAAGGTTAAGATCAATTTGAATGTGACCCTTCCAACATTTTTGACTTGGAATGGTCAGCAACTTGTGTGACCTCCATTCAAAACCAAGTCTTTCATGAAACTTCGAATTGGACACCCACGCATCCCACGAACACACTCGCACATGTGAACATACATACATATACACCTGCACACTATCACATATGCTTCTACATGTACCCAAACACACACAGGATACACACACACACACACGTTTATAGACGTATGTACATGTACACCTGGAGACAGATAAGCAGATGCTGGGGATAGGCTAAGTGGAATCTCTTGACCAAAAGCTTGGCTTTATAAATTTATTATGGTTCTAGGTGCAAGACGGGGCAAAATAACACGCTGTTTATCTTGATTGTCTACACGCACACATACACATACGCTCACACACACATTCATTTATTTGTTAAACCTCTTACTGTAGATTCTAGTCTTTCGTTCATTGATATATACACACATGATGTTGAAAAAATAAATAAACGAAAAATATTCTTTTTTATGTTTATCTACATTTACTTATTTTTTTCATATTTTTGTTCAAACATATTAAAATATCAATGTAAACTCCTTGGATTTCAGACTGTTTTGTGTATAACGTTTCTCTGTCCGTCTGCGTGTCCATGTGTCTCTTTCTTTCTTTTCACACACACACACACACACATACATACATACATACATACATACATACATACATACATAAAGTGGCAGATATAGGGGGAAAGCATTGTTTTTAGTCGCGTGCAAACGACTCTATAAGTCACTCGGTCGGTCGGTCTGTCTGTCGGTCTGTCCGTAGCACTTTTGTGCTTGGCCTTTTTGGTTAAGATCAAAGGTCTGTTGTTAATAGATGATGTTCTTAGCTTTTTAAGCTTTTCTTGGCCTTTTGGCCGTCGGGGAGAAAATGAATACAGCTTTTCTTGGCCTTTTGACCAAGATCAAAGTGTAGTATCTGCCGGAACAGATACTGTAAGCAAAGACCATTTGCGGGGGCAATCCCACATATAAGACCTTGGTCAATGTAGGGGCAACCCTTCATACAATTGCCACTATCCAGCTCCCCTACTCCCCGGGGAGCTGGTCCCCATTTCCCCTTCACTCCTCACATGAAAATCGGCCTTGTGCCTAATTAGCTCAGTGGGGGAGCAAATAAATACAGCTTTTCTTGGCCTATTGGCCAAGATCAAAATTCGCTTCCGGGCATCTTCAGTTGGACCGACGGCCTGGTCCGGTTCCTCGGTGTGTGGTTCAGACCGGGTCTCCAGCTGAATAAAAACTGATCGGAAGTAGAGACCAAGGTCGAATCCTCTGTCAAGACTTGGTTTCGAAGGAAATTGTCCTTGAAGGGTTGGGTGGAGGCATGTGCTACATACGTCTTTCCACTCATCCTTTACTTTACCTGTCTGTACTTCCCCTCCCTGCAAAACGATGAACCAGTTTACAGAAGCACCTCAACAAACTCTTTTGGAACGAGGGTAAGCATTATGTTTGCAGAGAGGTCTGTGTTCAAAATCCGAGCGAGGGAGATTTGGGACAGCCCGATCTCCTGTGTCACAAGCACGCAGAGAGGTTGGCCTTCCTGAGCTGTTCGTTGTAGGTAGACGTTCAATGGGTCACTGTGGTTGGAAGCTCGTTTTCCTATGTCACACCCGACCCCTCGGTCTTCGCCGAGCTTCGACCAAGGAGGGAACAAACATTCTATGCTGAATGCCAGTCCGCACTTAGAGCATTGCCAGGGACCAGTGTCCTCGAAGAGGCTAGGAACAGGCTTTATCGGGAGCTAGTGGGGCTAGAACAAAGGAACTGCTAGTGAAACGGACGGGGATGTTGTTAGGTCTACTCCCAGTGGAGTTGGCGCCGGGAGGGGACTTTCTTACAAACTCAGAATTTTCCCTTACCTGGCGACTTGTCCGGAACGCACTGCCTCTCCTTGAAGAACTCAACTTGTACGATGAAGAAACCCGGTTCTACTGCCTGCGCTGCGACGAGGACATGAGGGAAACAACTGGTCATGCCTTTTTCTGCTGCAGCAGGCTCAAGACCCTCCGAGGTAGCGGCTCGCATCGATGCCAAGCGCTGGCTTGAACTCGATGAGTCATATTTTGTGGAGAACACTGATCCTCTGCTGCCTAGGGAGAAAAGAATGGTTTTTCTAGCGATACTAGCAGTAGCGAGGATGGTCATATGGATCACATCCCTCAAGCGAGTTCGCGAATGGATATCTGTTCTGGATTGGGATCTGATCGTCTACTTTAAACATCTGCTTATACTGAAGATTAGATGCGATTGGAAGAGGTTGCCTCGAGTGGCCTTTGACAAGAGGTGGGTGCATGATGCTAGGTTGTGCATCCGACGAGGTGCCAAGTTTGAATTCGTGTTACCACCATAAGCATGGCCCACGTGGTACTCAGTCCTACGGAGCCCAACCACCTAGGTTAGACAAATAAATAGTAAAGAGACTCTTGACTGGTGGTACAAATGAGATCCTGTCCCCTGATTGTTTGTTTTTTGGCACTAGAGAACCTTCCGAGGCTACCCTACCACTATCCCCCCCCTATCTTTTTGTTTTATCACCCCCTGGTCAACCCCTACTCGAAGGTCGCCGCCTTCCCCCCCCCCCATCTTCCCCTTTTTTGTTTTTGACAATTATTTATTTTTCCTCCCTACATCCGATAAGAATTCTTCCCAATCCGCACTAGGGATCTTCCCACTTGTTTTCGGTTCCCCGGAAAACGGTAGGTGATCTAACTTTCTAGATTAGCTCAGGGAGGGACTTTACTAACAATGCACTAGGCAATTTTATTTTTTGTATATTTCTTCTAGATTCCCCACTCCCCAACACGAACTGTTTTTCTTCCAAATTCAAGAACTTTTTATTTTCCAATGAATTGAAGTTTTTTCACATGCACACTCACACATTTTAATAAAAAAAAAAAAATTTTGCACACACACACACACACACACAGAAATTGTATTTATATCCTTTCTTACAAAAACGCTAGGGTTTTCATTAGTTAGTTTAGAGTCAACAGAGTGAATGAGGTATTGTGGTAAATGTTGCCAGTCAAGAGTAAAGTCGCCAAAGACTCCATTTTCACTTTAGTAACAAAGACCCTGCAACACTCCCCCACCCAGATCTTATAGTGCCTTGTGCCTAAATTTGTTTTGTAAATTGGAATTTTACTTTTAATTTATTTTGATTTTACATAAAATTATCTTGATTGTAATTTTACTTCATCAAAGTGTAGTATCTGTTCCGGCAGATACTGCAAGCAAAGACCATATGTGGGGGCAATCCCACATATAAGACCTTGGTTAATGTAGGGGCAACCCTTCATACCAATTTTCACTATCCAACTCCCCTACTCCCGGGGAGTTGCTCCCCATTAGACCCTTCACTCCTCACTTTAAAAATCGGCCTTGTGCCTAATTTGCTCGGTGGGGAGCATATAAATACCCTTTTCTTGGCCGTTTGGCCACGATCAAAGTGTAATATCTGTCCTTACTACACGTTGTACTTATGTTTGTAACTTTGTGATATAAAGTGGGGGATCACTTTTTTGTATTAATTTAATGTAAAATGATTACCCAATTTACAACCAGTCAGTCTCAAAGCCATTCAAGTCATTCTCCAGATCATTCAAGTTGTTTTTGAATGATTCCAGTCATTTTTTAAGCATTCAAGTCATTCTTAAGGTCATTCAATTCATCCTTAAGTTCATTTAAGTCATTCTAAGTCATTTACTTTTTATTTATTTAAGTCATTTCAGCCCATTTTTCGGTCATTTCAGTTTATCTTTAAGAATTTCATGTCAATCCTACATTCACGCAATCATTCATTACATGAGAGCACATGACTAATGGCTATCGGCCTTGTTAAATTAGAACTTATCACAAAAATTGGAAGCTCGATATGCCGGTTAGAAAAATCAGAATTTAATTAATGTTGGAAATAAAACTGAAAGTTAGATATATTGCAATTCTTAAACGAGGAGGTAAATAATAGTAATAATAACAATAGTAATAATAATAATAATAATAATAATAATAATAATAACAACAATAATAATAATAATAATAATTCACAACCTTACACGAAAGGTTAGCCCAAAACCTGAGAAGTTGTATACAGGAAGCAAACGTGCCAGACTGGATGACAAAAGGTAGAACCACACTGCTACAGAAGGACACAGAGAATGGAAACGTCCCCAGCAATTATAGGCCAATCACGTGCCTACCCATCATGTGGAAGATACTGACAGTACAACTGAGGGAACAAAATCTACCACTCACTGAATAACTGAGGAACAGAAAGGATGCCAAAAAGGGGGAAAAGGAACACATGATATGCTATATGTTGATCAAAAGATCCTAAAGGAGGTAAAAAGGAGGAGAAAGAATTTAGCCATGGCATAGATCGACTACAAAAAAGCGTGCAACAGGATCCCCCAAGCATGGATAATAGAATGCCTAAAAATGTATAAAATACTAAGCGGGATCATCAATGTAATAGAAAATGCAATGAAAACATGGAGACTGGAACTGACAGCAGATGGACAACACATAACAGAAATTAACATACAAAGAGGCATCTTCCAAGGAGACTCATTATCACCATTACTGTTCATCATAGCCATGATGCCCTTGAATAGTATTCTGAGAAAGCGCCAAGCTGGATACAAGTTCCCCAATACAGAGGAAAAAATGAACCACCTGATGTACATGAACGATCTGAAACTTTTTGCAAGGACTGAAAAGGAGCTAGAGACACTAATTAACGCTACAAGGATCTTCAGCCAAGATATCCAAATGGAATTTGGAATGGAAAATGCGCACTACTAGTTATAAAAAAGGGAAAACTGGAAACGACAGAAGGCATGGAACTACCCAACCAAACAGAAATGAGGGCACTAGGGGAACAAGACAACTATAAATACTTGAGAATTATGGAAGCGGACACCATCAGAGCAACAGAAATGAAAGAGAAAGTTGGAAAGGAATACCTCAGGAGAACAAGAAAACTCCTGGAAACTAAATTATATAGCAGAAACCTAATAAAAGGTATAAATACATGGGCAGTGTCACTATTGAGATACTCTGTACCGTTAATAAGATGGACAAAAGAAGAACTGAGACAACTCGACCAGAAAACCAGGAAACTCATGACCATGCATAATGCACTACACCCAAAGGACGATATTGACAGAATCTACATTAAAAGGAAAGACGGAGGGAGAGGACTGATCTGTATAGATGACTGTGTGAAGGACACAAAAAAAGAACTTGAAAAATACATAATGCAAAATACTGAAAGGATAATTATGGCAGTGAGAGATACGGAGAAAACCAACAGAACAGAAAACAGAGAGACAAATGACAAAACAAGAAAAGAGAAATGGGAAGAGAAACAACTCCATGGGAGATTCATAAGAATGACAAAAGATGAGAATAACGAAAACACCTGGACATAGATACAAAAAGGACATATAAACCGAGAAATTGAATCTCTAATAACTGCAGCACAAGATAACTCGATAAGAACCAACCATATCAAAGCAAGAATCGATAAAACACAAGAAAACAGCAAATGCAGACTCTGTGGACAAAGAGACGAAACAATAAACCATATAGTAAGTGAATGCAGCAAACTGGCCCAAAAGGAATACAAAAACAGGCATGACCAAGTGAAAGGGCGGTGCACTGGGAATTGTGCAAACGACTGCATTTTGAATGTACAGATAAATGGTACAAGCATAAACCTGCAACAGCACTCAAAAACGAGAACCACAAAATCCTATGGGACATGGACATACAGACGGACAAACCCATCCAAGCAAGAACACCAGATGTCGTAATAATTAACAAGAAAGAGAAATCCTGTCAAATCGTAGACTTTGCTGTCCCAGCTGACCACAGGGTGAGTATGAAAGAAAAGGAGAAACAAAGCAAAATACACAGAACCATCCAGAGAGTTAAAAGGGATTTGAATGATGAAGAAAATCAAAATAGTACCGATAATAGTAGGAGCACTAGGAACAATTCCAAAAAACCTGGAAAAAAGAATGGCAGAAATTGGAATCAGGGGAATGGCTGCAAAAATACAACGCCTAACGATAAGGAAAACGGCTGAAATATTAAGGAAAACCCTTGAATGCGGAGAATAACACAAGACAATATAACGAAGAAGCATTACAGGGAATGAAGAACACCGAAGCTGCAGATTTACATGCTCTACACCCCCCATCATGCATCCCTCCATTGTTTCACCACCGTTCCCCCCAATAGAAAAGTGATTGATACCAAAGAGCCGAGAAGGGTCAAGGAGGATGGAAAGACCGAGGAGGGTGCACTGGCCAGACATCTGCTGGACAAGTGCGAAGAGAACTGGGATCTTGGGGAGGCTTAGTGCCACTCAAATTCTAGTATACACCCATGGCCACTGCCAGCGAGAAATCAATGGTAAGAGGCTGTTGCAATGATGCAAATTTATTTGCAAATGCTATCGAAGGAGGAGGACGTCCGGGGAGACTTGTTGTCACTCAGCTTCCAGAGAACACCACAGGTCTCCAATCAGATCGTTTGCTGACTTGTGTGAAAGCTCCATGTGAGCCAATAATAATAAATAAAACAACCATAATAAACTTAATCCCGTATATCTTCAGAAATGGATACTATAATATATAGGGTTTGTGAGGGGAATGGGTAACGCACCCATGTATAAATCTGTGCGTTTGTGTATGCGCATATGTGTGCATGGAAATGGAGTTAAATATATGTTGAAAATTAAAATATGTGGAAGCTAAAAAAAAAAAAAAAAAAAAAAACATGGCGGAAACAAAAACTAACTCCTAGTGGGGAATGCTAAGTTGTTCCTCCACCGCCCATACTCACTTTGCCCTGTGCGCTGTGGGAAAATGTCTTTTGTTAGTTTATATTTTATGAAAAGAATACTCATTTAGCGGTCCCAAATCTTTATTCAGACCAGAGATGTGGGTATTAAGTCTCAAAATGAGTATCTTTTCATGTTGTCTTCTTTTTCGCTGTGAAAGTTGGAGGCTATAAGTCTGCATTTCATATTGTCTACGCTGTGGTCTAGGAGGGTGTAGTGCATTGCTATTGTGTGGATTTGTCCTTAATTGTTTTTTGTGGTTGTTGAAACGTAAGCGGAACTCTCGGCCTGTTTCTCCTACGTAGTTACCCTTTGTGCATCTAGTACAATATATTATGTAGACTACATTTGGGCTGTCACAGATGAGCGGGGGGAGTTAGAGTTGAATGTTTGTGCATGAAGGTGTAATGTGTCGTTAGTATTAATGTGTTTGCACACTTTGCACCTAGGTCTGCTGCATATTTTATTTCCTTGAGGTGCAAAAGTGTTGTGTATTTTTGTGGATGTTAGTAATGAATGTAGATTCAGGGCTGAGCAGATTCGTTTGACACATAGACACGGGCTGTATATAATAGATTTTTTATATTGATAGGGTGGCAACTATTAAAATTAAGGTAACCATGGTCATCGGTGGGTTTGGTGTAAAATGATGTGGTGATGTGATCGTTAAAAGGTCTAAAAATGGGATGTGTGTGATAGAGTGTTCTGTCGTGAAGTTTATGCTGTTGTGACAGCTATTTATGTGTTGATAGAAGTCCATCAATGCCTCTTCACTATGTGGCCAAATAAGGAAGATGTCATCTATGTACCTATAATAGTGTAGTAGTTTATGGTCGTAAGTGTGAATGTATTTCTGTCCAAATATGTGCATGTATATGTTGGCATAACTGGGATCCATTTTGGTTCCCATGACTGTGCCTTTAATTTGTAGATAATGTTGGTTGTTGAATGTGAAGTTGTTGTGTGTTAAGATAAATTGTATAATGTTGCATATGTCGTTAATGTTTGTGTCTTGTAGATTTTGGGTGTGTCAGAAGTACCTGCATGCAGATATTCATATGGGATGTTGGAATAGAACGAGGACACATCCATGGTAACAAGAATTGCATTGTTTGGTATGGTCCCTATCCTATGTAAAATTTGTAGATAGAGTGTATTGTCCTAAAGGTAACTGGGGGTGTTTGACAACAGTGGGTTGAGAATGTTGTTTATATACCCCGAGATGTATTTTGTGAGGGTTCCAATGGCCGAAACAATGAGTTGGCCAGGTGTAACTATTCTGAGGGCCTTAGCTATGCGGTATGTTTTCGAGGTTTCGTTAATTGGTGCCTCAGTGTTTACTGTGCTACCAAGTGCAAGGTGTGTGAATGGTTCCCTAACAATTTTGGGGAGTTTATGGAGTTTGGGTATAGTGTAGAAGACAGCTGGGTTGGGGGTGTCTTGCATTAATTACTTGATCGATATGTTATAGGATATATTATATATATATATATATATATATATATATATATATATATATATATATATATATATATTATATAAGAGTAAATGGTAGTTCGCTTGAAGCATTGCTGGTAAAGGAATATAGGGAAGTTTTAAAAGCCAAAAGCAAGACTACTTAAACCCCTACTCTCTACCTTTCCAGCCCATGTCAACAGCTCTGACCAAGTCATCGACAGGCTCAACAGGTTACCTCCCCAACAACTAAGGCTAAACAGATATTCCTTCAGCCTGGACATCGTCTTCCTGTCCACTTCCATCCCGGCACACCTTGCTATCAATATCCTTCAATAACTTACCCTGTTTCAGAATAACCCCTGCCGACATCCACCAACTTCTCCGAGTGATTGCTGACAACACATACTTCACATTTTTAAACCACACCTATAAACAAGTGTCGGGTCTATCCATGGGCTCCGGCCTCTCTGGTCTCCTAGCTATTGCTTATATGGATAGACTCGAGAGACAAGCAATTAGCACTTGCAACTCCTACCTTCTCTTCATGAGATATATAGATGACGTCCTCATACTCACATGCTCCCATGACGAAGTCATCAAAATCTTTAACACATTTAACAATACTGACTCCCACCTGCAGTTCACTATAGAACACCCAGACAACTCTGGCTCTCTCTCACTCCTTGATTTCAAACTTAACATCAAGGAAAACGGCTCTATATGTACAGAATTTTACAGGAAACCTGCAGACGTTTATTTGTACACTTTAGATCCGCCTTACCCCTCAAAGACAAAGTGAACTACACACATACAGAGATTTCACGCATACGCAATAAGTGCACTAACACACCCGACAAAATTCTGCACACTAACAACTTCCTACACACTCTCTCCACAAATGGCTATTCCAATTCCACCTTATTGTGATTCAGAAAAAGAAATAAACGCCAACGCCAAACTCTCTCAAATACCTGTTTTGTCAAGCTCCCCTTCTTCAATGATAGAATCTCCTCAGCTATCCGTAGAGCCATACGCCATGAGAAGCTAGACATACAACTTATCCACAGTGGCACCACCTTAAGACAGCACCTAACCCGGAGACACTCAACACATACACCCGACGCTTGCTCCCTATCCAACTGCCCCATCCCAGATACAGGCTTACGTTTGCGCACCCACGTGGTCTATGACCTGCAATGCACTAAATGCAACAAATCCTACATAGGGAGTACCACTCGACCACTACACCAACGCATTACAGACCATATAAACACAAGAATCTCCTCATTCCACAAACATATTATTTCATTCACGATAATATCCTTGCCCCAGTCAGAAATCTTAGAATTGCTGAAGCACTCCTCATTTCCAAACACAAACCTTCCCTGAATAACAGGCTGGAACTGAGCTCTCCCTTTATCCTGTGACCCCTAATAACAAGAGAACCCATAGTAACAACAATATACAAATTATAAAATATAAATAAATATATAAATAAAAGTATATATAATCTAAAAAATAAATAAATAAATAAATAAATAAATATAAACAGAAAAAAATGACCACACAGAGTTACATACGCATAGACTATGAGGTATATAGAAAATAAAACATCCACATGATGCATTACGTAAACATAGAGATGGGATCATATTCTGAACATATAAATAGATACAGAACAAAGAGTATATGATAGGAGTTAGAAGGTAGATAATAAGATACATATATTAATGCACACACAGGGACATATATATGTATATATATATATATATATATATATATATACACACACACACACACACACATTTTAGATTTAATATATATAGACACCAGAATATATTACCCTACGCATTAATAACACTAAACACATTCATATTTAAGAATCAGTCTTTAGATCACCTCACATTATAAATAACAGTAAGAATAGATAAATAAAACTTAATAAAATAAGGAAAAAAATGAAGAAAAAAAGAAGAAAAAAGGTGATGGAAACATGAAAGTGAATGAGTGAAGATTGATTGTAGTAGACGTGAAGGAGAACTAGACCAGATCAAGTTAATAAGTAATGAATACGAAGAAAGAAACACGGGACAAAAAAGTAAATATCAATATACATAAACAAAGAAGGAATATTATAGCCACAACGTATATAAGAAAAAAATAAAATAAAATTTAAACCCAGTAAGACCCTTCCCACACTAACACAAATAAAAAAATAGAAAATTAAAACACAAACCAGGAAAATATATGAAAATATATTTTATAACAAATCAGAAAAAAATTAAAAAAAAGGTAATAGAAATAAAGCTAAACAGAGTTATCTCCCTTATACTATAATTTACCTGCGATTTACTGAGACACTATAAAAAATAAATAAATATCTATATATGTAAACAAAGAAAGAATATTATAGCCACAAAAGAAAACGGAAAAATACATTACATAAAGCCCAGTTAGACTCCTTAAACACCAATACAAATAATAATAATAAAAAACATAAACAACAACAAAAAATGTATATATTTATAACGAACTTGTATAAAAAAACAAAATAATAAAAATGATAAAATAAAGTAAAACACAGTTATCTCCCTTACACCATAGATCACGTGAATTTTACTGTGATAGTATAATAAAAAAGAGAAAAAAAACCTGCGTCGCTAGTTTCAAACAACAACAACAACAACAACAATAATAATAATAATAATAATAATAATAATAATAATAATAATAATAATAATAAATTAAACAACATATATATATATATATATATATATATATATATATATATATAGCCAATAAAGGTTTATAACAAAAAATATATATCTAATATATATAACAATATATATATATATTATAACAAAACATAAATAAATAAATGAAATGAAATTACCACAGCGACTTACGGTTAAGCTAGTCATATCTTACTGCAGTCCTGCCCTCTGTCCCCAAACAAGGCACATCGGCATCTTGAATATACTTTTGTTTTCATTTTGAAAAGGGCAGGTATTTTCTCCCGAAATTAATCAAAGTTCCATACCACCAACGGACTTTATATATACCGGATATAACAAAAACTTTGGTTGCAAAATAATTATACAACGAGGTGAGGAATGATAGATGAATAAACAGTTAGACATTTCTCTACTCAAACATACCCATCTATTTGTTTGTTTTTCTTTTCTTCACTCTCATGATTTCGGGCATTTCCGCATTGCTTTTGGCTTTTAAAACTTTGATAAATATTATATATATATATATATATATATATATATATATATATATATATATATATATATATAATATGTATTAACTATATATATATAGTATATATATTATAATATATATATATTATATATGTATTATATGTGTTATATAAATATTATATATATCTATTATATATATAAATTATACTAAAATTATATATATATATTATATATATATAAATTATCTATATATTATGTATATATTAAACATGTATATATATTATATAAATATTATATATATTAAATATATATATATCTATTATATATATATAAATTATATATATGATATATATATTATGTATATATTAAATATATATATTATATATATTAAATATATATATTATATATATTAAATGTATATATTACATGTATTAAATGTATGTTACATGCATATTATATATATATTAAATATATATTTAGTAATGTGATTGATAATTTAAAATTTAAAAATCAAATTATAATTAAATTAAAAATCCGTTTCATAAGAAGGAACAACAACAAAATCAATTATTTGTACGATCGTTTCGGAAAACAGTGTTTTTATTGTTGTAGACATCAAGTTACGGACAATAATTATTACATATAGTTTTTTAATAAACAAGGTTTCTTCATCAGCAAATTGTGAATAATTATACAAATAACATTAACTTACAATTTCTTTCGAATTATAAACCGTGGCGTCTTTAAATCAAAAGTATACTAACGGAAATAAATTATTGCACGGGCATCCTTTTTGAAAATTTATTCGATAAGGTGAAGAGCTATAGCAAACATCTATATGAGTACTTTAACCATAGTTCCTGATTTCAAAAGGCGAAAAATTAAAAGGTAAATATTTGTACCTATATTTTTATGTATATATCTGTATATCTATGTATATGTATATATGTCATTTTTTCATATATATGTATGTATATATTTGTGTATGTATGTATGTATAATATTGTACTTAAACCAAATTTATATTGTACTCTATTTCTTTTCTATCTCTAACCCATATTAATTTTCTTATCAATTTTAAATCCAGACCTTTATTTTAATTTTTTCCAGATACATCTGCCTTACTTTTAATGCTAGGTTTATTTATGGTGTCTCTTAAATTTAATAAAAACCCTTCACAATTTGCTGATGAGGGAACCTTGTTTATTAAAAAACTATATGTAATAACTATTGTCCGTAACTTGATGTCTACCACAATAAAAACACTCTTTTCCGAAACGATCGTACAAATAATTGATTTTGTTGTTGTTCCTTCTTATGAAACGGATTTTTAATTTAATTATAATTTGATTTTTAAATTTTAAATTATAAATCACATTACTAAATATTAAATTAGCTCTAGGATATTTACCTATCGAGCTTATTATATATCTAAATTACAACGAGCACTTTTTCTTTCCTGTATTTTAATTAAACTAGTAATTTCACTATTACATTAAAATACACTCTGCTCTTTAGACTATTGTTCTAATCTCCTTTAAATATATTAAATATACATATATATATATCTCTTATATATAAAACTTATATATATATTATATATCTATTATATATATATATTATATACTAGCTGTACCCTGCCACGCGTTGCTGTGGCTCAAATTGCGCAATGGAAAAAGTTCCAAAATGAGAAAAAGCATGTTTCTTATAGGTTTAATTTTCCATTTTGCACGGGTACACAGTTTTTGTTGTTCCATTTTCTTAGCTGATATAGAGATTTTCCGGTTTGGTGACTCTTGAATACGTAACATAATTTGTCCATGTAAAAACAGTCAGTGTGTAACTGTAAGGCCCACAATTGTAAAGATTGTTCCCTGTGCTTTGTTGATGGTTATTGCAAATGACAATAAAATTGGAAAGTTCAATTTCCTAAAGTGTAATGATGTATCCGGTGGAATCATAGGAATGCATGGAATGAAGACATATTCATCTGTGAAAGGTCGTGTTAAGATTGTTGTTTCTATGATATTGTTTGTTAATTTTTTTTTTTACTGCAAGATAAGTACCATTGCAAAGGTTGGATTAGTTTATATTTCACAACATGATAATTAGTACACCAAATTTCAGTTGCAATACATGCGGTGGCATCCCTGGCAAATATAGCTGTTGGATAATTAACCACTTTATCTGCTTTCACAACAGTGTCGATGGATTTGTATTTGACTACCTCACTTGGAATTTTACATTGAATAATAGCGTTAAGTTCATGGGCATCTTTATATTGACCTGCAAGAATAGCTCATTCACTCAGTCAAATGGAATTCTTATAATTTGAATATCTGCAAAAAACTTTTAAATTAACTATTCTCTTGATGAAATAAAATTACAGAAATTTCAGAAGTTAAAAGTCAAAGAATTTTGCCCTTAACTCTGATCAGCTGGCACTTTTTCGTACCCAATTTCCCACAAGTGATGCAAAAGTTTTTTGTGGATCGAACAGTCTGCAACTGGATATGCATATTTTGAGTTAAGTTTAATGTCTTCACATGGAACAAAAAAGTAGTGTATTTGAGGCAAGCATTTATTTCATCTGCTGGTGTTGATTGAAGAATAACAGGTAACATTTGTCTGAAATCTCCTGCAAGCAATATTACTGCATTCCCGAATGGTCTGACATTGCCACGCAAATTTTGCAAGGATCAACCAAGAGCCTCAAGTGATTTTTTGCGTACCATTGTGCATCCATCCTAAACAATAAGTTGGCATTTCTGCAATATTTTTCCCCATATTGGATGTTTTGGAGATGTCGAACATGAGATTTCTGAAAAATTGAATGTTTAAAGTAGAATAAATAATTCTTCTACTTGGCAGCAAGGTCGCAGGTATTCCTCATGCAGCATGGGCTAAGGCTATGTCATTTTGTTACCAAATGGCTGCCAAAATCAATTTAATTAGAAAGGTTTTACCAGTTACTTCTGGTGCTGTTCAAGGTAGCAGTAATTTCCAAATAACTTCTATTCTCACAGTCAGTAAATTAGGTGACTAAAATAGGATTTATCCATGTTTTGACAATGTCTTATTCACTGTAATTAATTAAGAAGAATAAAATAGGATGAGGGATTAGAGATGGACAGATAGAGAGGAAGATATATAGATAGAAAAGAGAAAGTGAGAGGAAAATAGAGAAAGAGAAGGAGATAGAGAGATAAAGGGATTGATAGATAAACAGAGAGAGGGGGAGAGTTAGAAACAGAGAGGGATGAAACAGAGGAAAGGAGAGAGATAGAGGAAAGGAGAGAGATAGAGGGAGTTAGAGAGAGAAAGGGGCTCAAAGAGAGATGGAGAGGGTGATATAGAGAGAAAGATAGATTGAGAGAGGGAAAGGGAGAGATGGATAGAGAGAGATATTAAGAGAGGAAGAGAGAGGGGGAGAGAGACAGAAGGTGAACTACACTTCACCGTTTGTTTCCTCGTTCAGTAGAGTAGAAATCTTTCTAGACTGAGGCAATTTTAATGTTTTGTTATCCAGAGTACACCTTTTTTTTTGGGGGGGGGTTTAGATTTTCATCACATTAGAAACCGACCGGGTTATCTGTACTTTCACTTAACAAATTAATAAAAGAAAAACATATTGTAAAATTTGAATTTAACATGAAAATACTATTTTAAAAAATAGCACGAGTGCATAAGTGCCACTTTAGGTACTCCTTGGGCTTTGAGTTCCATGGCGACTAGCATAGTTATTTAATGGTCGCTCCCTTAGCCCCCCCTAGTCAAGGCTAATGCATGCGCACATACCATTTTTTTATTTACTGACGTTGGCTTAGTAACTAAACGATTTATTGATAATTTCGTAACCCTTAAACGCATGCCGGAAGATTTAAATTGGTTCATTCTTGTTGTAATGAAAAAAAAAAAAAGTTTCATTCAACACAAAACCAAAAACACATATCAATGATAAATGATTTATTATTCTATTCATTGAAATTTACTAATTTTTAAACAAAAAAGTAAAAACAAAAATAGTTAATAAAAAAAATAGTTGCTTATGTGCGCATAAAAAACTTGTTTTTCTTTTTTTTAGATTAGGTCCACCTTATAATCACCCCCCCACCCCCACCCTCCTTATCTTAAAAACAGCTTCCGGAATAAACACCACTTTTGGAGGCGGGGGGGGGGCTATTTGCAAAATTTAACTGATATTTGTTGTCAGCATACCCACCCGAAAATACTATTTAAAAAAAAAGGAGGGGTTCAGTGCCCGTGGCAGAGAAGTAGATTAGTTTATCAATAAAAGTTGCGGAGAAGTAAATTTATTTATCAATAAAAGTCGTCATTTAAAAAAGAAAATTGTGGAGGTGGACCTAAATGTAAATATTTACCCAAAAAATTATCCCGAAGTTTATTGCAAAAACGTTTTGTTTTCGCACTATTCAACAATTTGTTCATCCGCGCATGTAAATTAAAAAAATATTTGTAAAAGTGAGAAGTTATCCGTAAATGATTTAGTTGTTTTTTTTTTTAATTTATTTATTTATTTTTTTTTTTACATTAGGTCCACCTCCACAAATGTTAAAAACGGCTTTCAGAATAAACACCCTCAACCTCTCCATGTTAACAACGAATTTCGGAATAAACACCATTTGGGCGGGTGGGGATATTTAAAAAAAGTCGATAAAAGTCGTCATTTAAAAAGAAATTTAAAATCAAATGTTTGTAAAAGTGAGAAATTATTAATAAATGCTTAGTAACATTTTTCGGTGCTAATGCAGAGAGTGATCCGCGCTATTTTTTAAATCGTATTTCCACGTTTAATTAAAGTTTTATGATATGTTTTTTTTTATTCAATTGCAAGGTTAAAGTACAGAACAGGTACAAAACACCCTCCCCTCCCCATGTTAAGAATGGCTTTTTAAATAATAACGTTATTATTTCAGCATGGATCACTCTCTGCATGAGTACCCATTTTTCTTTTAATATTCATAAAAAGTAAAACTTTTTTCAAAATAAATAAATAAATAAATGTTTGTAAATGTGACAAATAATCGTTTAGTTACGGCAACGTCAGTAAATAAAATATGTTACGTGCGGGGTGGGGTGGGGGACTAAGGGAGCGACTATTATTTTTTCTGCTAGTCGCCATGGAACTCAACGCCCAAGGAGTACCAAAATGTAATTTTTTTTTGTCAAATAAATAAATTTCAAGCAATTTTTGCAATAAATAATAGATAGCAACTTTGTTAATTTTACGACTCGCCCCAGCATATTATAAACACCCTAACTTCCCCATGTTAAAACGGCTTTCGGAATGAACACCCCCAACCTCCCCATATTAAGAACGGCTTTCGAGGTTTATGGAAGGGCGTTTTTTTTAACATGGGGAGATTAGGGTGTTTATAATACGTTGAGGCATGTCGTAAAAATGAAACAGTTCAGAAAAAGTTAAAACAAACTTTTTTATGTAAACAATGCCGTGAAAAGAAACTAAACAATTAAAACGTCATGTTTCATGAGTGAAAAACCTTAACATTAAAGGAATTTAAAATTAAAAAATTGGTAAGTACATAAATGAATTTAAATTTTTAAAATATGGGATTATTATTTGTGTGTGTGTGTGTGTGTGCTAATGCAGAGAGTGATCCGCGCTATTTTTTAAAAATCGTATTTCCACGTTTAATTAAAGTTTTATGATATGTTTTTATTCAATTGTAAGGTTAAAGTACAGAATAGGTACAAAACACCCTCCCTTCCCCATGTTAAGAATGACTTTTTAAATAATAACGTTATTATTTCAGCACAGATCACACTCTGCATGAGTAAGTTTTTTTTTTTTACTTATCTGGTAATTCGAGAGTAGTTGAAACGGAAGTTACCAGGAATAAAACCGGGCAAGTCTTGCAGAAACGACTTCGAAAAATATTTATATTTTATTTAATATTTTAATAATTCGCGAGGTAAATTTAATTTAATAACATAAAAACATCCTTCAACTCTAAAGATGGGTTGTCTGAAAATTTCAAATAAATTGGTAACGTAGAAATATGGTTTTATTCCCTTTTAACGAACCAAATTAACATTTTTATATATAGAGATTATATATATTAAATATATATATTATATATATAAATTATATATATATTATATATTACTTGATACACACACACATATATATATAGTTCATCATTGGCGTTGTACTGCCTTCCTTCAGAGTAAATATTTTGTTTCAAGATTCTCCACAGATTTTCGATGGGATTTAAATTTGGAGAACAGGATGGCCAACGCATTATTTTTCCATGTCTGGCAAAAACTCTCCAAATATTCGGTGGCTATCCTTGCAGAATGAGACGGTCCATTATCATGCATGAATACCATCTTTATCCGGAATGCCAAATTCTTCTTCTTGTGCCAGGGTTCCAAGTCTTCATTAATGAAGTCAATGTAGAGTTTGGCGGTAATTTTCACTCCATCTACGAATGGTCCTACCAGCTCATTGCCAATGATTGCAGCCAGAACATCATACCACCACCTCCTTGTTGACGCCTGATCCTTTTGGGACGTAGACCCTCATTATGGTACCGTCCTCCCCTTCACCTATCTGGTCCATCAAGGGTCGCTCGACACTCATCGGGTTAATAAAAAATTGAAAATTCACCTTTATGTGATCTTTGGCCCACTGCATCCTCTTTTTCTTGTGGATATCCTTCAATTGAGGGTGGACCTCTGGCTTTCAAATTTTGCCATCGTGCCCAGGATACGGCAACGAGTTGGTTTGGGCACATCAGGAACACCAGCTTTTGTTAAAAACTTGTTTGCTAGTTTCAAGTGGGTTACGGCGAACTTCTCTCTTGATCTTGCTCATTGTTCGACGTGACAGATATGATTTCTTACGAATTTTCTTTTTGTCAGAACGTCCGTTGCAAAGTTGATGATTAGTACAGTATTTTTTTAATTTTATGATGATTGCGGTGTAATTCCTTGGCAATTTCTAAGGTGGAAATCTTATTATAGAGCCTTTGAACAATTTTAGACTTCTCAGATTAACTTAACGCACCTTTCTGTCCCATCTTGCATATAAAGTTGGCACGCTGAAAAAACTGCAAGTCACCAAAATGACTGCCGTTTGTTCGCTATTCCACACATCAGCTTAAAATTTTACATCTGTTCATACGTTAGTGTTGCCGTATAACGTGCGAAGTTTCACGAATTTTCATTGAAAACTATCGGAGTCAGAACAAAAATATTGATTTGCATATAATTATAGCACGGAGTGTATATATATTATACACATATATATATATATATATATATATATATATATATATATATATATATATATACATTATATATACATTATATATACATATTTATATATATTATATATACATATTTATATATATTATATATACAGTGTCGGCAAAAAAGAAAGTCCGCACTTGTAATTTTTTCAAAAACTGCAAATTTAAGCTAAAGTTAATGTAACTGATTTATTTATGGTATCTTTTGCATATACTAGAAACCTTTTCCAATACTTTTGATGATGATTAAACTTTGTTTTTTTTTAAAATACTATATGTAAAAATTATTGAAATTAAACTATAACTTGATATGCTTATTAATAAAAATTTTGATCATCATTATTATTGTTAATATTAATTGATCTGATATATCGACCATTATAATATATTATTAAAACATATTCTTAGCCTTAACCTATGATATTTTGGATTTCAATAAATAAATAAATTATCAAATATAAAATTCAGTAATTTCAAAATATATTATAATATTTTGTTTGCTTGATTTATCATTCCTTAATAATAAATAAAATTAAATACTAATTATCTTCCTTGCATTGTTTAATTAAAGAAATAAGATTATCTTCCGCTTTCTTTCTTCAGTTTTAAATTTAGCGTTTTAATCAAACGTATGCTAACCGATATAAAATATTCCATTAGCGTTCTTTTTTAAAATTTATCATTTCATAAGTTGAAAAGCTACAGTAAACATCCATATGAATGCTTTGACCTTAACTGCTGATTTCAAAAGGCGAAGAATTAAAAGGTAAATAATTATATATATTTATATATATATGTATGTATGTGTGTATATGTGTGTGCATGTATATATATGTGTGTGTGTCTATGAATTTTATTAGAAATATATTATTATAATATTATATTTAAACCAAATTCAGATTTATAATTTTATTCTATTTTATTTCTATCTTTAACCCTATTAATTTGCTTATCAAGTAAATACATACCTTTTATTTTAATTTTTTCCAGATACATCTGCCTTACTTTTAATGCTAGGTTTATTTATGATGTCTTTTACATATATTAAAAACCCTTCCCAATACTTTTGCTGATGAGGAAACTTTGTTTTTTTTTAAAATACTATATGCAAAAATTATTGTCCGTGGCTTAATGTCTACCACAATAAAAACATTGTTTTCCAAAACGATCGTACAAATTATTGACTTTGTTCTTGTTCCTTCTTGTGAAACGGATTTTTAATTTAATTCTAATTGGAATTTTAAATTGTCAATCACATTACTGAATATTAAATTAGCTCTAGAATATTTACCTATCGAGCTTATTATATATCTAAATTACAACGAGCACTTTTTCTTTTCCTGTATTTTAATTAAACTAGTAATTTTACTATTACATTAAAATACACTCTGCTCTTTAGACTATTTTTCTAATCTCCTTTAAATATTATATATTATATATATTTATTACATATTATATATATTATATATTATATATTACATATTATATATATTATATATTATATATATATTATATATATATATTATATATATTATATATATTATATATATTACATATATATTATATATATTATATATTATATATATTATATATATATTATATATATTACATATATTATATATATTATATATATATCATATATATTACATATATTATATATATTATATATATATATCATATATATTATATATAAATATATTATATATATTATATATATATTATATATTATATATATTATATATATATATATTATATATATAAATTATATATAATATATATATATTACATATATATATATATATATATATATTATATATATATAAGCAAACAGTTAATAAAATATGTTAAAAAAACACTTTGAAATGAGTTAAAAACATATTTAATCTGAAAAGGAAACACTAGATAAATGGATAGCCCTTAATCCGCGGAGTTTCGAAGAAATACTCTCCTTCTCATCAGAGGGTAGGAATTAGCAAAATGCGGGATCGGATTTTGCATGCAGAAGTATTTTCTGAAACAAATAGTAAGTCAAAGATCTTACTTGAAAACAAAATAAGTGAAGCAGAGGGAATATGGTAAAGAAAAAGGTGATTAAACATGAATGGATAGTCTGGTGGAAGATAAAAAATCCAGTCACGGAAAAATCCAAATGTAAAACTTCCAGAAAGTTAAAAGAATTTCCATTTGTAGAAGTAAAATCTATGGAAATCCCGTAATTGGAAGAAGATGTTCCATAATAATCCAAAGGTAGAAATCCATGGAATAATTCAAAAAAATGTGTACAAGGAAAAAAAGAAAAGATTCCAATAATATCAATAAAAGAAAAATAAGATGTGCTTTTCACTCTACTTCCGAGACATAACTATAGATAAAAAAGATCTGGGAAAAGAAAGGAGAGAGAGAAGAAAATATATATATATATATATATATATATATATATATATATATATATATATATATATATATATAATATATTATATATATTCTATATATATTATATTATATATAATATATATATACTATATATATATTATATATATTATATATATATTATATATATATCATATATATATTATATATATTATATATATTATATATTATATATATATATTATATATATATATTATATATATATTATACATATATATATATTATATAATCATATATTATATATATATTATACATATTATATATACATATATATATTATATATTTATTATATATTCATATATTATATATATATTATATATATATATATTATATATATATTATATATACATATATGATATATATTATATATACATATATTATATATATATATTATATACATATATTATATATACATATATTATATATATATTATATATACATAAATTATATATATATATTATATACATAAATTATATATATATTATATATATATATATTATATATACATAAATATATATATGTTATATATACATATTATATATATATTATATATATATTATATATCATATATATATTATATATATTATATATATATTATATATTATATATATGTCATATATAATATATATATATTATATTTATGTATTATATATATATGATATATATATATATTGTATATTATATATATTATATATATATTATATATAATATATATATTATATATAATATATATATTATATATATTATATATATTATATATATATATATTATATACATTATATATATATTATATATATATTATGTACATATTATATATATATTATGTACATATTATATATATATATATTATATTATATATATATAATATATATTATATTATATATATAATTTATATATATGATATATATGATATATATATATAATTTATATATATGGTATATATATAATTTATATATATGATATATATGTATTATATATATGATATATATATATTATATATATTATATATATATATTATATATATATTATATATATTATATATATTATATATATATATGTATATATATATATATATATTATATTATATGGAAAAATGTGCGCATGAAAAGTAATATTCTTAAGATTTTATTAAACCTGGAAAAGTAAAGGACAAGAAATTCAACCTGGAAAATTAAAGAACAAGATATTCTAGTAAAGTAAAAAATAAGAATTTTTTAGACTTAAAATATTGCAGCTAAAAATAAATTTTGAATATTAATAAATATTTTATTTATCATTTGCATATGTTGTTGTTTATTGTTGAGTTAGAAAGGGTGTCAGTCGCTGGATTGAACTTATTTCCCCCCTATTATTTGCATATATTTATGTAGTGAAAATTGTGTGAATAAAATTAATTCATTAGTTAGTTAGTTAGCAGATGGAATTAATAATTTTATAATTTACATAAAAATGAATTAAATGATCCTAATTATGATATAATAAAATTATTAATTTTTATGTAAATTATAAAAATTTGGACAGAGAAACTGTACTTGAGGAAGAAACTCCAGAAGGTACAAAGACTTGCTTGTTTAATGACTCCTTCAGCATATCCGAGCACATCTACTGGAGCATTGGAGATGCTGTTGAATATCCCTCCGATTAAAGAATTCCTGAAGGCAGAAGCGATACGGGGATCCTATAGAATAGATCTGATGGGTCTGTGGTGGTCAAGATCTGTTGGGACTACTGGAAAAACAAAGAGTCACGTGGATTTGTGTAATGAGGCTAGGAAGGAACTACCGCTCTTGCATGAGCCGGGTGACCTTATGACTAAAACCAGATCATTTGAAAAGCATTTCACATGTATGGTTTATGACAGAACAGGCGCAAGAGATTACGAAAAAGAGCTGGAAAGCAACGTAATCAAATGCTATACTGATGGATCTAAAATGAATGATAGGATTGGTGCGAGTGTTTATATAGAATACTCAAACAACCTCACCTGTCAAAAATCTTATTATCTTGGTAAACTGAGGACGGTCTTCCAGGCAGAAGTCTTCACCATACAGGTATCATCGGATACAACACCAAACACCAGTCATGAGCTGGCACCATTGGATGTGGTACCAAACACCACCCCCGCCTTCACCGAAGAGCAGGATCTCAGACCTAAGTCTGACAAGTCAGGTCTAACATTCGGTAAACATCACGACAAAAACCGAAGAAGAAGGAGAGATAGCGCATTTTTAAGGCTTTTGAATCTGAGGTTCTGATTATGGAAGAGGTTCAGCAACAGGAAATATCCTTTCAGATAGTCAGGCAACTATTAAAGCATTGGAGAATAGTACGGTAAGATCCCAAACCGTACTGTGTTGCATTGAAAATCTAAACCATCTAGGAAAAGAAAACTGCATATCTATTTCCTGGACCCCGGTCATGAAGGGTTTCTTTTTTTTTATAAATAAATATATATTTATTATCATTATTATTCCAAGTTCGTTGTTAATATTATATATATAAATACACGCAAAGAAAAATACAGGCATAATCGACAATGTTGTCTGTTTTTCTAAAAAAATATATTTCTCTTTCATTCCCTGAACGAATGAGATAAATGAATAATAAGATAAAAATTCAACAATCTTTAAACTATTTTCAGTATTTCCGAGTCAGTTTAAATAAAGTTGTGTTGTTTTTTCTTTCATAAAAATAAAATAAAAACTAAACCTTTTATTTTATCCAAGTTTCATTGTCATCGACATTTAAAGTGACGTCTGCTTTTATCCTTTTTTTTTAATTTACCTTTAAAAGTCTTTAAACTATTTTCAGTATTTCCTAGTAAGTTTAAATAAAGTTGTGTTGTTTTTTCTTTCATTTCTTCTAATAAAATAAAATAAAAACTAAACCTTTTATTTTATCCATTTTTTTTCTGGCTTCTTCTGATTGTCTCTGCCACTCTCACTAGTATTTTCCTTCTTTTTAGTCTTTTAAGTTCACATGTATTATTCGACTTATTTACTTCCGAAACTAGGCAAGCAGGTTCACTGCTGCTGATGATAATATGGACAAGACACGATCTCACAGCAGCAGCAGCAGCTCTAAGAGTAGTAGTTATAATAATAACTTGGAACCGGCGAATTATTAGCATATTAATAGTTCGATTTTCATCGGTTTTTAATTTAAAAAAAAAAACATTACACGGGATTGAACCTAAAATCTTTCCACCAATCCCGGCTCTATACCCGTTACGGTAACATATAACATTTTCAATTTAATTTAGAATCACAGTAGTTGTTATGAAATGACTACATTTCTGATTTTGGTATGTCCCATTTCTGATTTTGGTATGTCCCATTTCTGATTTTGGTATGTCCCATTTCTGTTGTTTGGTATGTCCCATTTCTGATTTTGGTATGTCCCATTTCTGATTTTGGTATGTCCCATTTCTGATTTTGGTATGTCCCATTTCTGTTGTTTGGTATGTCCCATTTCTGATTTTGGTATGTCCCATTTCTGATTTTGGTATGTCCCATTTCTGATTTTGGTATGTCCCATTTCTGTTGTTTGGTATGTCCCATTTCTGATTTTGGTATGTCCCATTTCTGATTTTGGTATGTCCCATTTCTGATTTTGGTATGTCTCATTTCTGTTGTTTGGTATGTCCCATTTCTGATTTTGGTATGTCCCATTTCTGATTTTGGTATGTCCTATTTCTGATTTTGGTATGTCCCATTTCTGATTTTGGTACGTGTTGTTGGACTCTTCCATCCCATCTTAATGTTGTTCGACCCGTATAGTTGCCACTGCAGCTACATTCAAAATTGTAAATTACATTATTATTATGATGGTGGTGGTAGAACATCTTTTCGAGAGGATGGCATTAACGTTCTCGTAGAGAACACACCACGCATATTTGAAGTAAAATAACAATTTGACACTGTTGAGCTGATTTGCTTTGTGAATTTCTCAGTTTCTGTCCCCAGCCAAGATAAACGCAGATATGCTGGACATTTATTAACTGTTTGAATTTCAGTTACTGAGGACTCCGCTATTTTCCTTTGCATAATTGCATCAAGAGGGTACTCATTTTTGGATAGGGTATCAGTAATTATTTTAAATTCCTCATCCAATTTTAATTTGGAGTAGATCATGAGGGCAAGATGTGTTAGGGTTCAAATTTAATTTATCTTACGTTTTCGAGGGCAAAATGAATCACAGCATGTATACAGTCCCGTGAATGTAGGTTTACTATATATTGATGTAAGGTAACTGGATGGTGTTTTTGTTACCAATACATCGAGGAAAGTATCGACGAGTTAGACTCTCCTTTATAAGTATACTGTAACGGGGGATGCATCCTATTAAGTAAGGAGGAAAAATTATTTGCCTCTATTTGATTATTGAAGAGGCAAAATGTGTTGTCCACATAGCGAAAATAGACCAAGGGTTTCATGGGTCCAGAGAGCGATTGTTCTTCATGGAAAACCCACGAAAATATTGAGCCAAAAACTGAGCCCATCGCACAGCTGAGCACACCTTCTATTTGCCGACACATTACATCGTTAAATTTGAATACAACAGATCTAGCGGCAAACTTCATCAGCTCAACGAATATACTTTCAGAAATGGGAGGAGGCGATATCTGAATACGATATAAAATATCTGTACTGATATCTATGATCTCTAAAATTTATATATTTTAAAGGTTGACTTTATTTTAAACGTTTTTAATCATAAATTTAAGTCTTTCCTTACTGATTGCGTTTTATATATATACTAGCGGGGGGTACCCGGCGTTGCCCGAGTGTTTCGAGGTGTGTGTGCTCGGGCGGGGGTGGAGGATGTTAATTAAAGCATAAGAATAAGCGAAGTAAATATTTAAAAAAAACACAAAAAAACTAACGTAAGGCAAACGAACGATGTTAAATGTAAAAATGACGAAAACAACAAAAGAAAATGCGAAAAAGAAAACAGAAAAACGAACGTTAAAACTTCTTTAAAAATCTGAAAAATAAAAACCAAGAAAAAACACGTGAAAAATGGCTTTAATAACCCCGGGGGGTACCCGGCGTTGCCCGGGTGTTTTTGGGTGTGTGTGGTCGGGCAGAGGTGGGGGTGTTAATGAAAACCTAAAAATAAGCGAAGTAAAAAAAATAGAAAAATCTGAAAAACACGTGAAAAATGGTTTAAATAACCCTGCTTCAATATTATCATTTTAAAAATCGAAAAAAAAAAGACATTTCACACCGCAATTCGAACCAAAAACCTTTAGATAATGAGGCCACGCTCTAACCACCTGACGCAAGACGACGTCCACGAAATTGTGTCGCTTTTTCAAATATTTAAAGGAAATCAGGTTACGACGTCGTATGATGCATGCGTAGAAGCGGAATCGTCATGAGGGGACGGTTTTTGCTGACCCCCCCCTGTAGACAACTGATCATTTTAGGGTGAAGGAATTAACGTTTTTGGCCAATTTTTCGATATTTGTCGGACGAAGGTTGGAAGTTTCAAGTAATACCGTGACCAGTGTCGAAAGTTTTTGCGAGACATACAAACACACAAACAAACATACATACATACATACATACATACAAACACACATTTTCGCTTTTATATATATAGACTAGCAGAAGTACCCGTCGTTGACTGAGTTCAAAAACAGCCTACAGAAAATGGACTGTCATTGATGAAAGTATGATAGGTTATGAAAAGGAGGTGGTTGTAAACAGATAGGTTTTGAGACTCAAACATTTTACCCTAAGCAAAATATGATGAAAGTAAAGATAATTTTCGCGAAAATATATTTTTTTTATATCAACTTTGTTTCTATTCGTAGCCAAGAGTGACCAACAAAATGATGTTTCCTTACAAAGAGAAAATGTCATATATATAATATAAATATACAAGAAATAAATGTTACCATAGTCAATAAAAGTTACTTTTATGGTAGAAAAGTTCATTGGTTTATATTTCTAAGTAGTTTGTAAAAAAAAACAATTTTTTAATTCACGAACCGGTTTTTAAAAAAAATCAAAATGGCAGCGACTTTGAAATGGAGAGCCCCGTTTTCAATTTGAAGGAGGGGCACCTGAGCATTCTGTGTTAACAATTTAAGAGAGTTCCGTCAACGTAAGGGATATTTATAAACATATTTTAATGTTTTCCGTTATTTTGTGCTTGATGAATATTCGATTATGGTATGTGTAGTTTATATAAAAATTCATTTAAGTAGTTATCGCCTCAAATTTCGTTTTAATTTCAGTTCGCTGAAATTATTTACAGTAAAGAGCATTAAAAACTATTTCAAAACAAAAAAAACATGACCTGAACTTTTATTGACTATGGTAGCATTTATTTCTTGTATATTTATTTTTCGGGTAGTCGTTTGTTGGCTTTTATGCTAAACACTCTTACTAAATAATATCGACGAAATATCGAAAAACAAAGAAACAAAAACAGTTTTGAAAAATAATGAAGCTTTACTTACTTTAGTAAAATAATCCGAAACAGCAAAATAGGATATTTAAAAAGTAAACACGTAATTACTTTAGTTTTTTAAAGCAAAGAATCGATATAAATATGAATAAGAAGAAAATGGCACCCTTTTCAAACAGAACAGCTTCGTTTCAGTTTTACAGTATTGAACGTTGTAGTATTGCGCCGTCGGATTCAGGGTTGTACTATTGTAATGTAAAGAACACGCAGAAAGGGTTGTAATCAACTGAATTCCTTCTAGTACACTGACAAAAAGCTTAAACAGATATATAAATAAAAATAAAAAGGTTATGTAAATGTTTTTAAAAAGACACATAATCACGTAAGCGGGATTTTTTCCTTCTTTTGACACGATAACAAGGAACGTTCTTATTTTTTATTATTTATCTATTTATCTATTTTCGAAAGAGTGCCACGTACAAGTAGGGAAGAAAAAAAAAAGGATTATGCAAAAATTGTGTCAAGAATTTTCTAAAGTTCCGACTCTTTTTGTGGCTTTCACTTTAATAAGAACGTGAATTTATGAGGTGAATTTATTCGACACAATATGATTCAACTAAAAAAAAAAAATAAATAAAAGCTAAGTTAAGGTGTTATTGTGGACCCTCATCCCTTTTTAAAAACCTTGTTAAACTTTGTGACATATTTACATTCTATGGAGGTCAGGCGCGAACGAACACCCCATAATTTTATTATACCATATTTCTTCAAACTGAAACATAATTATCAAAGTATACTTACGCAGATAGATATGAAAAGTCTTTATTAAAGTCTGTGCCTATTTCTATTCTATGGGGGCCAGCGTGAACGCAGACCCCACAATTTTATTATACCATCCCTATTTAAGTTAAAACATACTTATCAAAGTATTCTCATGTACATCTATATCAAAAACACTTGTAAACGTTTTTTTATTTTTTTATTTCCATACTTTGTGGACTAGGCACGAACGCAGACCCCACAATTTTAATGAACCACCGTTCTGCAGAATCAAACATACCCATTCCTGTGTCTCGATACATCTTCTATCATTATATGTAATCAGTTTTTTAAAATAGTCAACCATATAGGAGCCTATTTGTGACCACACACACACACACACACACACACACACACACACACACATTCAGCTTTATATATATAGTAATAATGTCTATCTACATGTCTATAAAGGTGAAATTCTCTGTCAGTGTGTGTGTCTGTGAGTGTACATTTCTCTACCAAACTACTCTGTCAATTTTCAGTCTACAGACTCGAGATATGACATAAGAGGTATGGAGATTAGGATAAGTTTTTTTAATCGCTTTTCAGCCAGAAATTTGGCTGTCAAGGGGTTAAAGTTCAACGATTTGACCTTTGAAGACTCTTCCAAACTCCTCCACCAATTTTTACTCTAACTCTTGAAATTTTAGATGTAGATTACTTGACATGGATCAATCTTTTTAATTTGATTTGAGACCAAAACGATAAATGTTTACAGGTCAAAATTGGGACCAAAATGTAAAAAAAAATTGACCTTTGCACTCTCTACCAAATTATTCAGCCAATTTTTGGTATAAACATTTGAAATTTTACATAAAATGTATTCAGACATAGGGCAAGCTTTTAATTTGGTTTTGGCAAAAAATTTGACTGTCAAGGAGTCAAAGTTCCAAAGATTTGACCTTTGCGGTCTCTAGCAAACTAATCGGCCAATTTTGGGTCTAAACACTGGAAATTTTAGGTGTAGGCTTCCTGAACATGAATCAAACTTTTTAATATATATACATATATACATATGCACATGAAGTTATGAACAGCAAATATGGGCCGAGAAAAGTCGGGCTGAACTGCTAGTATAGTAATAAAATAATGATAATAATGTAAGCACAAAAAATAAGTTTCATGCTTATAAAATTCGTACTAGAATTATGGCATAGTATATAAATTATTGGGTAAAATTTAGTTCCATGTTACACTCAAGTATGAAGGTTCAATCCTCAGTGCAAAATACAATTGTGAATTACTTAGAACTTTTAGAATGAGATCATCCTTCCTCCTTGGACTAAATAAAGTGTTCTGTTCGAAATTCCGTATAAATTCTCGAGTTTGGCAGAAAGATATCTGGGTTTGACAAGGCACACCTTAAAAAGGATTACATCGGCCAAAATGTTGTGAAAATAAGACTGAAGATGTGAATAGTAGATATGTTGCAGTTTATGAATTTCTTAATGAAATCAAAGTGAAATAATAGATCATGGGTATGTCTATAAATTTTTTCTTCAAATTTAAAACATAAAACGTGTGGCCTATTAATATCTTCTTCATCCTCATTCATCTTACATTTTACATCCTGGTATGTGTTGGGCAGCTTTAAGAAATTGTTTCCCAACCCATCTCTCGCCAAGTTGTTACTTGTCTCACCTTTTCTCATAATATGTTTTTAATATTTCCTCCCATGTTTTCTTGACTTTCCCGTTAACATCACTTGACCCAAGAACTCTTATCCATTCATTCAGCATCACGATACAATCAACCCCTGCTGTTATACACACATGTCCCTTTACTGTTCAAATTTAATTTTCCTTTGAGGTCATTAAAATTATACCTGTCTTTACGATTTACATTACATTCTCATATCATTTCTCTCCATGCAACACATATCCTCAACCCTCACTGATCAGATTTCACTTTCATAAATCATCAGACTGCATACACATACCTCTAAACTCTTTTTTTGGTTGAGAGTAGTAACGCTCTGCTGGTTAGTTATAACAGAAATTCTCTGAGCTTACTCCATCCACTCTTGCAACCCCACTAGCACTTGATCCACGCTGTGCTACAATGTTATCATGAAGGTAACAAAACTTAACAACTTCAATAGTTTTGACAACTAAATACACTTTGTCCATTTCCATAGTTTTAGACTTTTTGCATACAAACTGGTTATTCTCTCTCATCCTACCAGTAATTTCATTGTATTTCCTGTTGTATTTAATGTTTACAAGTACCACAAAAATGTGATGATTTTCTAAGAATATTAAAGCCTGATATGATTTTCTTTTCTTCTGTTTAAATTCTTTTTTATAAAGTAATTTTGTTTTATTAACAAAATATGAAATGCTTACATTGCTTATGAGGAAGCAGAAACGGATTATGATTTCATAAATTTTGTGATTAAATTTAAATTTTGAACTGAATTAAAAAAAGATTTTTTTTCAACCCATGATCATGTAAATAAAAACAATAATGTATTAGTCACATAGAGGCGAGAAACACACATACATAAACAAGTGAAAAGTAGTCACAGAATTTTATTAATATAGATATAATATATATTAATATAGATCTTCTATCAATTGTTCATAAATAAGCATGCTAATTAGTATTGCTTAAGGGATATTAGTTGTCCTATTGTTTAATTATTTCATACAACTGCAGGTTTTGAAATGAATATGAAAGTAAAGATGAACTAATCAATTTAACTGAGTTAAATCTGGCTTAAAAGTACATTGGTTAGAAGTAAAAATCTATTGGAAAAAGTATTATTAGAAAGACAAAGTTTACACGAATTGACAACATTTTAGCATAGCCACTTGGATTTATTTTGTTTTTAAAGAAAACGTAAATGATTAATTCGAACGATAAGTTTCCTGAGGAAGTAAATAAATTTAGCCCGCTCACGTTTTCCATTCATGGACAACTTTCTTGCTTTAATATTTTATGTCTATGCTTTTGTTTAGAGGCGATTTTACTTGTGTAAGACATTAAGTCTACATCTGTGACAGTCACACATGATTATAATGATTACTTTAGCTTCAGGACCCCCCCTCTCTCTCTCTCTCTCTCTCTCTCTCTCTCTCTCTCTCTCTCTCTCTCTCTCTCTCGGTTGACTCTCAATAGATAATCTATGATTTGCTACAAAGCCTAAAGTCTTTTGAAAAATCTTCCTATTAGTATTTGTGACTGTGTATGCCTTTGATCTAAAACAAATTAATACTATCTGATGAGATTGGAGTTATGGGTTGATGATCGACTTGTTTTTTATAATAAATTATATCAGTTATTCTCTCTAAGACTCTTTCTAAAATATTAATTGGCAGACTGAATCAAGGGAGATATAATTCATATCTTAGGCATTTTTAAAGCAAAATAATTTCCAGGGAAATTATAGTTTGTTTTTCGTCTAAAAGAAATACAACATATAAATTGGAAAAATTGTTTTGTTAAAGTAAATCAAACATGAACAAACAAAAACAAAAGCAAAATAAAAACATTAATTTTATAGAAAATTATTATAAAAAATATTCACACAACTAATTAATCATTAATACTAAACCATAATGAAAATAATAGAATTTTAAGATATTTGTTTTTTCAAATAAGTATTTCTGTAAATAATATTCCATTTCAAATTGTAGAATTATACAATTAATAAAAAAGGTAATTTCTTTGACCCCATTCATTCAAATGTTATTATCACAAACTATTCAAAACACTGGGTAACAATGGTTTACTTTTTGAAAGTTTTGGACTGCTGAATCAGGAAATGGCACCCGTTTCTTTCCATTAGGTAAGGTTTTCGTTTTAAGTTGATTTGAAAATAAAAATCAGATGTTGTGACAAAATCGATTACATTTTTGTGTCATTATGAGCTGATAATATAATCCTAAATACCAGTGTACAAGAATTCTGGTGAAAGAACAGACCCTTTCAATTAGTCTCTTCCCTCTTTTCGCTAAAATCTTTTAGACCTTAATTAATGAAGCACTAGTTCACCACCTCACAAAAGCAAATCTTTTCTCTTTATGGATTCAGGCAATGTTGTTCTACTGCAGATATTTTAAGTCATCTCTGAACGCATTTACCATGTACTGGATAAGGCAGGTGAAGCTAGGGCTGTAGCTCTTGATATATCCAAGGTCTTCGACAAAGTCTGGCACAAAGGGCTGCTAATGAAAATTAAATCTTACGGTATAACGGGATGTATATTAAATATAATGAGATCCTTCTTAGACAATAGAAGCATACAGGTTGTTATTGATGGACGTACATCCAAGCAGCATAATATTAATGTGGAAGAGCCTCAGGGGTAGATCCTTGGACCATTATTATTTCTGATATTCATAAACGATCTCCCTGATAATATTGTGTCCGAGATGGGTATATTTGCTGATGATACAACACTCTATAACATACATGAGGAAAGAACGGATGTACATAAATCTAAGACAATGGCAGAATCTTTAGAAAATGACCTCCAGACTATAGTCGAATGGGGCCGCAAATGGATGGTAACATTTAATGCTAGTAAAACTAAGCTGCTCTCGTTTAACAATTACAAGACGCCACTCTAACCGCCTATATCCATGACAAATAACAACACCCTACCTGAGAATTCTATCTTCAAACTCCTCAGCCATACATTTGCGGGCAATATGAACTGGAACAAATACATAGAGGACATTGCAAAGGCTGCTGCAAAGAAGCTGGGTTCCCTCTATCAAACTAGAAAACTACTCACACCTGAGAGTATCCTGTACCTCTACAAGGCCAGTATTTACTCATGCATGGAGTATTGTTGCCACATCACTAGTCTCTCCTTCTTAGATAGAGTCCAAAAAAGAGAACAATTTAATAGGTCCCACTTTATCAACTAAGCTCCAGCCCCTGTCCCATCGCCGCAATGTTACATCACTGTGCCTGTTTTACAAATATTTAAATGGAATCTGTTCGGATGAACTCATTGCACTCGTACCTCCTCGACGTACATATCCCCGACAAACCCGTTTAGCAATAAGATTTCACCCCTTCACTGTTCAGGTCTCTAAATGCCAGAAAGCTTTCTATTCTAATACTTTCTTCCCTCGAACAGCCAGACTTTGGAATTCCTTGCCTGCTCCGCTGGCTTTACTGATATGCAGAAGTTTAAATGTAACATAAACAAATATCTTGTTAATCTTTCCTAGACATGGCCCACACGACTTTGTCGGCCTTCGGGACAAGATCAAAGTGTAGTATCTGTTCCGGCAGATGCTGCACTTAAGATAATTTGTACCAGTCAATGGAGGGGAAACCCTCTATACTGGGACAATTATTATTTTTGGTAACCAGAGTGCCCCCTTTTTGCCTACTTTTAGGGGAGCTGGTTTTTACCTCACATTAAAAACGGCCTTGTGCCTAATTTGCTCAGTGGGGGAGCAAATAAATACCATCTGTTCCGGCAGATACTGCAAGCTATGACTAGCTATGACTAGCAAAGACCAGATGTGGGGGCAACCCCACATACCTGACCTTTAACCAGCTCCCATTTCCCACCTCTCGGGAGCTGGTCCCCTTTTTCCCTTCCCCCTCCCTTCACTCCTCACATTAAAAATTGGCCTTGTGCCTAATTTGCTCGGTGGGGGAGCAAATAAATACCATCTTTCCTAGACATGGCCCAAATAGTCGCCCCTTACGTCCAAGTGGTGATATGCTTTGTAAGGGGTGAACATGAGTAAAAAAACAAAAAAAATGTTTTTAAGGGAAAGAATGTTTTGCTAATAATTTATATTGATTACCTGATAGAAACATCGATTACTGTATACTGTTATACTGAATAGTGAGCATTGATGACAGTAAGTACATGTAAATTGCATGTTTCTTCTCCATTGTTCAAACTTTATAGTTTGAATTTCTGTTTCTTTGAACTCCTCGAATGCTAAGTAGCAGCGAAGTCTCTCTTCAGATCCTGATTACTGTTAGTCAGGCATCATGACTGCCCAATGACCCTGATATCTGGTTTCCATCTTTTTCAAGTTCTGGTGGAATTAGTCCTCCAACTCGTCACTCATTTAACCCAGAGTCTTAGGAAAGCGGTTCATATGTGGAAATATTTTAACGCTCATATTGCAGCCCAGCTTTATGAAAGGAGTCCGTATATTGCTGACAAATTCTGCATAGTTTGTGGCCTTATTGTTGCCAAGAAAATTCTTCACTTCCACACTTCCAATTCCACTTCGTTCATTGATTTTTTGAACTTTGGATTTCTGATGAGCTGCCGGATCTGAGGACCATCAAAGATGACAGCTTTCAACTTCTCTATGGCTTATCCTAGAAAAGCCTGGCACAAGTAAGTGAAGCAGTCACTATCCTTGTCCAGGGCCTTGGTGAACTGTTTGATTAAGCTTATCTAGATGTACTTGAGAAGAGTATTCTGACTGTCTACCAATGGGTCATTGATAATGGTCTTTACTTTACAATCCTTCTTTGTGTATGATGAATTTTTAGAAGATTTTGAGGTTTTATGATTTCAAACTTATCTCTTTCCAACATAATCACTCAGAACTATTATACATGAACACTTCTTGTCATTAAAATAATCATTTCCAATCAAAATAATCATTCCACATAGCGTTTTACCCCACCAAGTTGTTTTAAAATGCTTCATACAAACATCCATGTGAACAAAAGTGAAAAAAATGACATATTACGACAGCTCAAAAACTTGCCCTGATTGAACAAAACAAATGTGATTTTTGGATTCAGCGCATCAGATTCGTTCCAATGGAAAAAAAACGCAAATAGCAAATTTGTTTTTGACTGTAAGTAATGAGTTTTTTTCAAAGTTCTGAATAAATCCTTATATAAACAATTTCATAAGTTAGTAATAAACATTTTCATAAATTAATAATAAGCAATTGTATAAGTTAATAATAAGCAGTTTTATAAGTTAATAATACCAGTTTTTCTAAGTCTATAATAAACATTTTTATGAATTCATAATACACATTTTTATAATAAATATTTTATAAAGTAATAATAAACATGGTAATAAGTTGTCAACACACATTTATAGATATACACTTTTCGAACTGATATGCGAATAGGTATGTCGCGTGCACACACACATGAACGTTATTCAATACTCACCGGCTATTTGCCCTTGTCTTAGCTTTCGATTTATCCGACAGGTGGCGTTTCTACTTCCTGTTTCGCATTCTCTATCCACTTCTGTTCTCTATCTATCTCTTACTCTTTTGTTCGAATCGTCTATGTAGACAGATGTGCATTCCCTGCACCTCGAAAGGTGTAACCTTCGTTTTAAGGTAAGACGGTACAATTAACGAACGTATGTGAACACTATATACACACACATTCACAATGAACTCATCGAAACTTTTCCTGTTCGTACATACACAACGGACACACAACAAACATTTCAAGTTAAAAAAGCATGCTTATGCGTATACTTTTATTGTTTTTACCTTGTTCGTTTAATAAAATATATTCTTTATATAAATTTTAATTCGGCTTTAACGTCCTCCTTTCAATGTCTCTCCTTAAAATGCACTCCCCTTAATGTTGTCGTTCCTTTTTATCCGGAGTCGTACAAACACCTGTATCTCTTCAACATGCTTACCGACCTTCCACAAACCGACTTATAGCTTACGTTACAATGGCAACTAATACGCTACACATTTTACAAATTAATAATAAACAATTTTATACGTTAATAATTTTATAATTTAGTAATAAACAATTTTACAAATTAATAATAAACAATTTTACTTATAATCATAAATCATTTTTCTGATGGAATAAAACTATTTAAAGTAAATTATGTGTGTAATAATTACTCTTATTTGTATAGCGAGAATTATGACATATTGATGTTTTTAACATATCTTTACACATTGTATAATATTTGTGAATGTTCCTCTTCTATCACATTCAGTTACAAAATAATACTTAACAATAGCAATTCGTAGTAATAGTTTTGTAATGTTTATTATTGTGCAAAACCTTATTCCAGTTATATCTGCATACTACTAGTGAGATGCATTTTGCTAAATATCCCCTCCAGCTTAGTCAGAAATAGAAAATATGAAACAATGAAAATAAAGAAGGATCTTCGAAAGTTCGTGTGTTGATGATAGAATTATTTGATTCCTTCTTAATCTGAAGGATGTGTTGAATGAGTGTGACGAAACAGATTACACATTCACCAAGTATTTAAAGTTGGATTACTGTCTCTTCAGACAGATTGACTCGCTAAAAGATAATTGCATTTGTTTGTGCTAAATGAGTTATGCTGTCATGAATTGGCGAAACTGTGAAAAACGTGGTTATTATGAAGGAAAGTGTTTAACTGACAAGTGATAATTGAATGATTCCCCCTATAAAAATGTATAACTTAATTCAGCTGACAGACACCAAAGATTAGAGATAATTGTTATTAAAAGCTTCTCATAAAACAAAGAAAAAGAAATAGGTCACAAAGATTTAAATCAGAAAGAGGAACATAAGTAAAGAGGATAAGTTTCATTTATCATCTGAAAAAATAAACTTTTCATTCATCAAAGATATGAACTTTCGCATCTACTGTACACACCAAGTGCATACACACTAGCAATGCATGAAGAATAATCTATAGCAGAGTTATTTGACGTTCTCAAAATCTTTTTCAATCTAAGTAATATTCACTAGTCCATTATTTTGGCACCAATTTACAACGTTTAAAACGTAAATATTTCAGTAATATATGAATTCACAAATTGTTACACTTTTTCAAAGAGAAATTCTAATATGTTATTCTACATAAATTAAAACAAACTCTTCATATTCAGTTTTTTTTTGTATAGTTTGATTTGCCTGTTTATGGCATATTAATGTTCTCAGGTTATTAAATGCCAACAATATCTATTCTAAACGATTAAACACTAGTACTTAATAGTTTTTTCCCAATGAAATATTCTTTCATCGCTTGCGAAAATGACCATGATCATGCAATTGTTCTGCGAGTCTGAAGATAGCTTGTCAAACCGATTCGAGTTCTAAAATACTTCCCCGCATGTTGGACACCTGTAAAATGATTCTGTAACAGACATGCTGACTGCTCTGTATTTTCTAATAGTATGTTTTTATCTCGCGTTCTTCATTGTGTGCAGATTCAGCAATTGTAGCCTCTTTGTGGTTTGTGATATGCCAAAAACATCTTTCTTGGGCTAGTTTTTCTCACAAGTTAAAATACAAATCTAACTGTTTAAGGGAAACTTTCAGGTTGTCCTTGAACTGTTTCTGCTGTCCTTTAATAGGAAAGCATTTCAATCAGTTTTGGAGCGAAAAGTTGGATGCCAAAATGTCAAAGTTGAAAGAGTTGAACTTTGCAGATTCTACCAAATTCTTCCGCCAATTTTAAGTCTGAAAAGAGAAGTTAGATCCATGCCAAAGTAACCTATATCTAAAGTTTCAAGTGTTTAGACTCAGAATTGGCGGATGAGTTTGGTAGAGTTCTCAAAGGTCAACTCGTTGAGCTTTGACCCCTTAACAGCAAAATTTCTGGCCGAAACCCGGTCAAAAACCTTTTCCCAAATCTCAATACCCATACGTCAAATTTGGAGCCTGTAGACCGAAAATTGACATACTTATTTGGTAGGGAAATGTACACACACACACAGACAAACACACACACACACAGACATTTTCATTTTAATAGATATATATACTAGTAGTTCAGTTTTTGATATACTGCCCTATGCTTACTATAGTGGCTCGATATGCATGGTTTATTTCAGTGAGACCGATGCCACCCTCTTTTTCTGGTAGGTATATCCTGCCTATGCATTGGTTTCGGTATATTATTATATGTAAGGTTAGGAGTTTCCTGGTCTTTCTCTAGCCTATTAATATTGCATTGAGGTCAGTCAATAATACCAAACCCATATGAGATGACAAGGATTGCAAGCTGATTTATGGCAGTTATTTTGTTTTGGGGGCTTAATTCGGATTTGAGGATATTTTTTAAGGTGTGCTGTCTATTCTTGCTCCACCTTTTTCATGCTCCATAGTTATGTTTTCCTCTATACCGAGGTACTTGTATGTGGCATCCTCTCCTAGTTGTCTCTAAAGTTGTCATTGAAACGAAAAGGTTCGAATGTCGTCTTCTTTCCTTTTTTCATTGTGCATTTGGCACATTTGTCACATCCAAACTCCATGCTGACATTCTCTGTGAAGGGTTTTACAGTTTCTGTCATGGAGACAAGCTGTTTTTCTGTCTTTGCATAGAGTTTGAGATCGCCCATAAAAAGTAAACGGTTCACTCTTTTACTTTTTTCTTTTATGCTGACTTTACTAAGACTGTACCCAGCATCACTTTTTTTTTTACTTTTGTTAGTTTGAAGAGATCAAGGGGCTCCTTCCTGGGGCTATCACTTGATTCTATTATAGTTTAAATTTATATCCGAGGGCTCTTTTAAGAATAGACACTGTTCCCTTTATGGCTGCTATCTGTATTTACTTACAGCTTGGTTTTCCAGGGATTGCTTCTAAGTATTTTTAAAGGTTCTTTTTTATTAAGCTAGTTGCTCCTGTCACAGCTGGTATAATGTTTATTTCTTTCAGAGACCATGTTGTTTTTAGATCATTTTTTAGGTCCTGATATTTTGTTATTTTTTCCTGTTCTGCTCTATTAAGGCCAAACTCGTTTGGAACTGTGACGTCGATAATGAGCGCAGTCCTTTCGGGCTTGTTCCATATTACTATATCTGGCTTGATGGCCTTGTCTTTTCTGTATCTACCTCCCTGTATGTCTTTGTCGTAGAACACTGTCACTTTTCCATTTGATGTTATCGGTGGTGGTTCATGTTCCCAGATGTTCGACGACCTATCTAGTTGCATCTATCCCCACAGATCTTCCAATGTAAGTATTTACATACTTTGTTATGGCGAGCAGTGTAATGACCATTGGCTAGAAGGATCTTGCATCCAGACATTAAGTGGCTTGGGCTTTCAACAGCTGAGTGACAGAATCTGCATTGGTCGGTTTTTTGTAGACCAGTCATTTTCTTACATCCATTTGTGAGTAAGCCTTGGTCTTGTGCAGCTATAATTAATCGTTCTTCATCAAATGGAAATTTGTCACTTTTAAGTCATTGTAGTGAGGCCTCCTTGTCAATGTAGCTCTGGTTCAGTTCTTCCATGAACCTGCCTGCTCTCTTATGTTGTTGCCATCCTTCTAGTCTTGCCTTCAGTTCCCTTTTTGTATACTCCTTTCTCTTCTTTCGGGCGATTAGGGTTGCTGGGTTGTCATATTCTTCTATTATGTTGTCCAGTGTGTTACCACTGAAATTTTCATCAAGCTTTGTAGTTGACGTCTGCTGGGGCAAACATTTGGTGTGATGTTCATTCACCATTTTTATTTTGGGGTCAGAAGAACATTTGATATATGGGTCTATGCTTACCACTGAAGCTCGGTATGCGTGGTTTATTTCAGTGAGGCCTAAACCACCTTCTCTCCGTGGTAAGTACAGCCTGTCCATGCACTGATGTTTGTAAATGACTTTATGAAGGGCCAGCATTTTCCGAGTCTTTACATCAAGGCTATTGATGCAGTTTTGTGGCCAATTGATTATGCCAAATCCATAAGAGATAACGGGTATTGCCAATTGATTGATGGCGGAAATTTTGTTTTTTGGTGATAGTTCTGATGAGATAATTTATTTAAGTCGCTTGAAGTATTCTGCCTGCACTTTTCTCTCATCTTTCCATGTTCAAGTGACTCATTCTCCTCTACTCCCAGGTATTTATAGACAGCATCCTCTTCAAGGTCTTCAATAGAGCCATTGTTAAGATTTGATGTTCTGATGCTGTCTTTCTTCCTTTCTTTATGGTGCACTTAGCGCATTTGTCGAATCCAAATTCCATGCAGATGTCGTCTGTATAATTTTGAACAATGCCTATCAGAGAGACAAGTTGTTTCTCGGATTCTGCATAGAGTTTCAAGTCGTCCATAAAGAGTAGATGGTTTACTCTTTTATTTTCTTCCTTCTTTCTGCCCATGCTGAGATTGTATCCAACATTTGATCGCTTAAGTAGCTTACTAAGTGGATCCATTGTGAGGCAGAAATGGAGCGGTGAGTGGCTCTCTTCCTGGAATATTCCTCCCTTGATGTTTATGTTTGGGATCTGTATCCTTCCTTCTGTGTGCTGTAATGTAATTGAAGTGCCCCATCTGGCCATTTGTTTTTGAAGGAATGATGTAACATCAGTGTGCACACTGTACAACTCCAAACAGCGAAGTATTCAGGAACGAGGTATACTGTCAAAGACCTTTTTGTAATCAATCCAGGCAACCATCAGTGTAAAGATAATTGTTCAAACCAGCCACACGATTTGAACCCCAGAATAGGATTCACTTTTATCTCCAATTCCAAATTCTCTAGATAATAAGACTAATTCCACCTATTACAAAACGTGATAAAAAATACATCCTATGCCAAGTTGACGGGAGATCATAGTCCTCCGTCACAACAGTGTTCAACAGAAAGAAATTTGTATCTATAGCTTCAATTAGACGGCTTATATCATTTCTAATTCAATTAGACAGCTTATATCATTTCTAATTAAATTAGACAGCTTATATCATTTCTAATTAAATTAGACGGCTTATATAATTTCTCATTAAATTAGACGGCTTATATAATTTCTCATTAAATTAGACGGCTTATATAATTTCTCATTAAATTAGACGGCTTATATAATTTCTCATTAAATTAGACAGCTTATATCATTTCTCATTAAATTAGACGGCTTATATCATTTCTCATCAATTTAGACGGCATTTATCATTTCTCATCAATTTAGACGGCTTATATCATTTCTCATCAAAGGGCCCCTCTGAAAGAGGTTACAAATAATTATTTAATAATAAATATTTAATTATTAGCTGCATACGTATATGCTTCATCCTTGTGAAATCATGTATAAATAAAAGCAGTGTTTATTATTCTATTTTTGTTGATATACTTGTTTCCACTGTGAATTCATATTCGTTCATGTTTAATATTTTGATCAATGTTATTCTACAAAACAAATAGTTTTAAGATCATTTCATATTATTTCAGAATGATTCTTATTGAACACTTATCATTTGGTTCTGCAATTTGAAAATATTTCCATGAAAAATATTCCATTAACACAAAACAAAACTGATGAGGACAAAAATGCATTCAGTAAGTTTTCAAGAAAATCATATTTCGTGTTATCTAGCATAAACTGAAGTCAAATATAAAATACAAAAAAAAAAAATGAAACGTTTGAAAATAATAATCAATATTGATTCGGGAAGATAACCACATGTAAATTGTTTTGGCAAAAATCAGTATGTGATGTGAATATTTGGTCATTTAGATTTACATATGCAAAAGACAGTCAAATACGAAACTATACAAGTTAAGAAATTCAATACAGTACTATTTTTGAGTTTAGAATATAAGGTTGAAAAGTTTTTCTTCTGACTATTATACTCAGCATCATTGATATTTAAAATATACTTAAACTCACACTGACACACCGTTCCCATAAGACTGCCAAAGTTACATAATTCATTATTTGGATGGTCGGTTCTTTGGGAATACCAGATGTTGTATATAAATTTGGTTCTAGTTATTTTGTAAGTTAATCTGCAACAAACAGCCCGGGATCAAAATTATTTCTTGTTAGACAAATGTTAGAAGAAACACTGGATGATGATAACAACAGATTGATTTCAAGTTTCAAATACATCAAAATCATCAGATTTAAATAACAATAGTAGTCACTGAGACACAAAAATGACACTCTGAACTTATCATATGATCTACGTACATGAATTTAACTACAGTGAATAATACATTCTAGAGAACAAGATCAACTCTCTCCACCTGGTAACAAATGCTTGTAAGAATCTGATCACAGGAGTTATTTCATAGTTTTCCTGCTCCTAGCTCGACCAAGGCTGGGCGTATAGCCCCACTACTGTTTCATCAATAATTGAATGAAAGGGAGGAAAGATTTATTCATATGAAAGTATTACTGAAGTAATATAGTAACTCGAACCAAACGTAAACACAGGCTATACCAATAACTCATCATGATAACTTTCAACTTAAAGCATGTAAGAACTATCAATATAAATAGTCAAAACTAATCATATTTAATTGTGGAAAATATAACAGAAAACCCGAAGGGTAGTGAAGGCCAGATAATGTGAGGTGAATATAAGTTAAAATGTTGATATGGGCAATTGTCTGAAGAAAAAAATACTTTTCTCACTCTGCGTCTTTTATGAGTAGAGTAATTAGAATTAGTGAGAAAAAAAGGGAGAAATGCACTAAACGACACAAGATTTTATGAAACAGGTGTAAATTGCTACATCCATTCTAGGGTAGTTTGCAGCATTTATAGCCACAGAATTGGAAGCCTACTTTTGTATATTATATCACTGCGTTTGTTTGGATTATTACCGGGTTTTAAAGACACAGAAATATTTTAAATAAGGTAATAAAATAGCAACTACAAAGGCCTCAAAAGTTCTGCCGATATCATTCATTCTGGGGAAAGCATGTTTAAACCCAGTGAAAATACATTGTTGCGATTTACATCCAGTGCACTTTGTACAACATAGTAAGATAACATAAAATAAAACTATGGAAGCCAATACCACATTTATTTCTCACCATTTCTATTTTTTATCTAAGGATCACCCCCCCCCCCAACGATTTGAAACAGCAGTTTTCGTAACAGCTACAAGATTGTCATCACTGAACAGGGCATACAACTAAGAGAAAATGATATATCAACTAGTGCCAAGAATTGTTAAAGATTCACAAAAAATGTCTATTTTATCTTTTTGAATAAATATGTAGCAAGATTTGTAAAAGCCGTTGAAACCATTCATTTCTATTTTGATTCAAAATTGCAGGTAAAGAAAACTAAATGTTCTGAACAAAAACGATTTAAAATAATTGTCTGAAATTTTATTCAGTTCAAGTGATTTCCATACTAATGTTTGCAGGCATAAATTATTGCATATATTTTCATCGTTTGCTTTTATACAAAGCACTCTTTATATTTATCTCGAATTTATATAGAATATCTTGGTTATATCTTGAAGTATTATTATAAGTATTTTATCTTTCACTCTTCATCTTTAAATACACAAGAATTTATCTCACTTTACACACACACACACGCATATATATATATATATATATATATATATATATATATATATATATATATATATATATATATATATATATATATATATACACATATGTAAGTGTATAAATATTAATAGATTAAAGCATTTTCATAGTCAATTTATTAAAAATGAACGGTACCTATGCTTTAAAAATAAAAGTAAAACAATAAGTGAAGTTCCCTTAGGACATTTGCTAAAAACGAATGCAAAACATTCTTGTCCAAAAGTAATTCTTTTTGCTTTTATTTTTAGGGAACTCATCATAATGAACAAAGACCCTAACGTAAATAAATATTTGTATTGTAATCAATTTTATCTGTTTCTCTGTTGATTATTTATAAGCTCCCAAACTACTCAACAGAATTTCCCCAAAGTTTGCATAAAGCTCCGTTAGCATGCTAGATGTATTCAGAGAAATGACACCAAAATTATACTACTACTACTACTACTACTACTAATAATAATAATAATAATAATAATAATAATAATAATAATTGACTAAATTGCACTAAATTAATCATGGAATTCCCTTGGTATACCATGAATATCATTGAAGGGAGACAAGTAAAAATACCATTACTACTATAGCTACTATAATTACACATACTACTGATAATTCTACAACAACAATAATAATAATAATAATAATAATAATAATAATAGCAGGATCCATGGATATTTCACAGAATAAGAAATATATTTTAATCAACAATTATGTTTTGATAATTTCTGGATAGGGCAAAAAATTAGTTTGGATAGAAAAATCAACACATCAAATACGATTTTACTAACAATGTTCATTGTAGTTTAAATTGAATAAATTAATAGGTAATAATAAATACTCAGAAAATAATATTGCGCTATGTAGTTTAATACAAATAATAAAATCGCATTGTAAGAGACAATGTTTACTCCTTCAGTCTAGCACCTTTTGGCAGGCAATGTTCTTTTCTGCCTTCTTTCTTTCGAATGTTCCCTTTTTTATGTAATATTTTGCTGACTTCTTTCTTCGGCCTTTTTCAAAATGTAACGTACGGACTAAGGAAAGTACAAGCAGAATATTATATAAATCATTTTTATTATAAACACTTGAGTAGAATTACGTGGGATTTATGCCACGTAATTTAATTAGGAATATTAATTATGATGATTATTATGCTTGAATACAATTTCAAAGGATCTTGCAAAAAGTAATCCAAAAGTCTCCTTTTAAGCATCGTTTTCATAGATGTTATGGTCTGTAATTAATAGATATCGAAATAGATTTTACAAATTATGTAAACGTGTAAATCTCTGATAATTGATTGGAGAATAATGAACGACAGGAAAACTTTGAAGATGCTATGGGAGAACTATCGAAAAAAATCAAATTATCTTAGTCCATAATTTCAATCACATAATTTAATTTTGGTTGTTTACATGAATATTAGTGACTTCAGACAGGTATTCCAGCTAATATTTTATAACTTCATATACAAAATAATAATTAAAACAATTACGAAGATAAATTATGGAAATAAATATTTGAAATTAATTTTTTAAATATCATTGTAATGAAATATCTTACATCATTTCACAAAATATCATTGAATTATTCTGACATATCATTTAGCTAGTGTGTAACGACCAAAGAAAACAATATAATTATTCTGACATATCATTTAGCTAGTGTGTAACGACCAAAGAAAACAATATAATTATTTTGACATATCATTTAGCTAGTGTGTAACGACCAAAGAAAACAATATAATTATTTTGACATATCATTAGCTAGTGTGTAACGACCAAAGAAAACAATATAATTATTTTGACATATCATTTAGCTAGTGTGTAACGACCAAAGAAAACAATATAATTATTTTGACATATCATTTAGCTAGTGTGTAACGACCAAAGAAAACAATATAATTATTTTGACATATCATTTAGCTAGTGTGTAACGACCAAAGAAAACAATATAATTATTTTGACATATCATTTAGCTAGTGTGTAACGACCAAAGAAAACAATATAATTATTTTGACATATCATTTAGCTAGTGTGTAACGACCAAAGAAAACAATATAATTATTTTGACATATCATTTAGCTAGTGTGTAACGACCAAAGAAACAATATAATTATTTTGACATATCATTTAGCTAGTGTGTAACGACCAAAGAAAACAATATAATTATTTTGACATATCATTTAGCTAGTGTGTAACGACCAAGAAAACAATATAATTATTTTGACATATCATTTAGCTAGTGTGTAACGACCAAAGAAAACAATATAATTATTTTGACATATCATTTAGCTAGTGTGTAACGACCAAAGAAAACAATATAATTATTTTGACATATCATTTAGCTAGTGTGTAACGACCAAAGAAAACAATATAATTATTTTGACATATCATTTAGCTAGTGTGTAACGACCAAAGAAAACAATATAATTATTTTGACATATCATTTAGCTAGTGTGTAACGACCAAAGAAAACAATATAATTATTTTGACATATCATTTAGCTAGTGTGTAACGACCAAAGAAAACAATATAATTATTTTGACATATCATTTAGCTAGTGTGTAACGACCAAAGAAAACAATATAATTATTCTGACATATCATTTAGCTAGTGTGTAACGACCAAAGAAAACAATATAATTATTTTGACATATCATTTAGCTAGTGTGTAACGACAAAGAAAACAATATAATTATTTTGACATATCATTTAGCTAGTGTGTAACGACCAAAGAAAACAATATAATTATTTTGACATATCATTTAGCTAGTGTGTAACGACCAAAGAAAACAATATAATTATTTTGACATATCATTTAGCTAGTGTGTAACGACCAAAGAAAACAATATAATTATTTTGACATATCATTTAGCTAGTGTGTAACGACCAAAGAAAACAATATAATTATTTTGACATATCATTTAGCTAGTGTGTAACGACCAAAGAAAACAATATAATTATTTTGACATATCATTTAGCTAGTGTGTAACGACCAAAGAAAACAATATAATTATTTTGACATATCATTTAGCTAGTGTGTAACGACCAAAGAAAACAATATAATTATTTTGACATATCATTTAGCTAGTGTGTAACGACCAAAGAAAACAATATAATTATTTTGACATATCTTTAGCTAGTGTGTAACGACAAAGAAAACAATATAATTATTTTGACATATCATTTAGCTAGTGTGTAACGACAAAGAAACAATATAATTATTTTGACATATCATTTAGCTAGTGTGTAACGACCAAAGAAAACAATATAATTATTTTGACATATCATTTAGCTAGTGTGTAACGACCAAAGAAAACAATATAATTATTTTGACATATCATTTAGCTAGTGTGTAACGACCAAAGAAAAACAATATAATTATTTTGACATATCATTTAGCTAGTGTGTAACGACCAAAGAAAACAATATAATTATTTTGACATATCATTTAGCTAGTGTGTAACGACCAAAGAAAACAATATAATTATTTTGACATATCATTTAGCTAGTGTGTAACGACCAAAGAAAACAATATAATTATTTTGACATATCATTTAGCTAGTGTGTAACGACCAAAGAAAACAATATAATTATTTTGACATATCATTTAGCTAGTGTGTAACGACCAAAGAAAACAATATAATTATTTTGACATATCATTTAGCTAGTGTGTAACGACCAAAGAAAACAATATAATTATTTTGACATATCATTTTAGCTAGTGTGTAACGACCAAAGAAAACAATATAATTATTTTGACATATCATTTAGCTAGTGTGTAACGACCAAAGAAAACAATATAATTATTTTGACATATCATTTAGCTAGTGTGTAACGACCAAAGAAAACAATATAATTATTTTGACATATCATTTAGCTAGTGTGTAACGACCAAAGAAAACAATATAATTATTTTGACATATCATTTAGCTAGTGTGTAACGACCAAAGAAAACAATATAATTATTTTGACATATCATTTAGCTAGTGTGTAGCGACCAAAGAAAACAATATAATTATTTTGACATATCATTTAGCTAGTGTGTAACGACCAAAGAAAACAATATAATTATTCTGACATATCATTTAGCTAGTGTGTAACGACCAAAGAAAACAATATAATTATTTTGACATATCATTTAGCTAGTGTGTAACGACCAAAGAAAACAATATAATTATTTTGACATATCATTTAGCTAGTGTGTAGCGACCAAAGAAAACAATATAATTATTTTGACATATCATTTAGCTAGTGTGTAACGACCAAAGAAAACAATATAATTATTCTGACATATCATTTAGCTAGTGTGTAACGACCAAAGAAAACAATATAATTATTTTGACATATCATTTAGCTAGTGTGTAACGACCAAAGAAAACAATATAATTATTTTGACATATCATTTAGCTAGTGTGTAACGACCAAAGAAAACAATATAATTATTTTGACATATCATTTAGCTAGTGTGTAACGACCAAAGAAAACAATATAATTATTTTGACATATCATTTAGCTAGTGTGTAACGACCAAAGAAAACAATATAATTATTTTGACATATCATTTAGCTAGTGTGTAACGACCAAAGAAAACAATATAATTATTTTGACATATCATTTAGCTAGTGTGTAACGACCAAAGAAAACAATATAATTATTTTGACATATCATTTAGCTAGTGTGTAGCGACCAAAGAAAACAATATAATTATTTTGACATATCATTTAGCTAGTGTGTAACGACCAAAGAAAACAATATAATTATTCTGACATATCATTTAGCTAGTGTGTAACGACCAAAGAAAACAATATAATTATTTTGACATATCATTTAGCTAGTGTGTAACGACCAAAGAAAACAATATAATTATTTTGACATATCATTTAGCTAGTGTGTAGCGACCAAAGAAAACAATATAATTATTTTGACATATCATTTAGCTAGTGTGTAACGACCAAAGAAAACAATATAATTATTCTGACATATCATTTAGCTAGTGTGTAACGACCAAAGAAAACAATATAATTATTTTGACATATCATTTAGCTAGTGTGTAACGACCAAAGAAAACAATATAATTATTTTGACATATCATTTAGCTAGTGTGTAACGACCAAAGAAAACAATATAATTATTTTGACATATCATTTAGCTAGTGTGTAACGACCAAAGAAAACAATATAATTATTTTGACATATCATTTAGCTAGTGTGTAGCGACCAAAGAAAACAATATAATTATTTTGACATATCATTTAGCTAGTGTGTAACGACCAAAGAAAACAATATAATTATTCTGACATATCATTTAGCTAGTGTGTAACGACCAAAGAAAACAATATAATTATTTTGACATATCATTTAGCTAGTGTGTAACGACCAAAGAAAACAATATAATTATTTTGACATATCATTTAGCTAGTGTGTAGCGACCAAAGAAAACAATATAATTATTTTGACATATCATTTAGCTAGTGTGTAACGACCAAAGAAAACAATATAATTATTCTGACATATCATTTAGCTAGTGTGTAACGACCAAAGAAAACAATATAATTATTTTGACATATCATTTAGCTAGTGTGTAACGACCAAAGAAAACAATATAATTATTTTGACATATCATTTAGCTAGTGTGTAGCGACCAAAGAAAACAATATAATTATTTTGACATATCATTTAGCTAGTGTGTAACGACCAAAGAAAACAATATAATTATTCTGACATATCATTTAGCTAGTGTGTAACGACCAAAGAAAACAATATAATTATTTTGACATATCATTTAGCTAGTGTGTAACGACCAAAGAAAACAATATAATTATTTTGACATATCATTTAGCTAGTGTGTAGCGACCAAAGAAAACAATATAATTATTTTGACATATCATTTAGCTAGTGTGTAACGACCAAAGAAAACAATATAATTATTTTGACATATCATTTAGCTAGTGTGTAGCGACCAAAGAAAACAATATAATTATTTTGACATATCATTTAGCTAGTGTGTAACGACCAAAGAAAACAATATAATTATTTTGACATATCATTTAGCTAGTGTGTAACGACCAAAGAAAACAATATAATTATTTTGACATATCATTTAGCTAGTGTGTAGCGACCAAAGAAAACAATATAATTATTTTGACATATCATTTAGCTAGTGTGTAGCGACCAAAGAAAACAATATAATTATTTTGACATATCATTTAGCTAGTGTGTAACGACCAAAGAAAACAATATAATTATTTTGACATATCATTTAGCTAGTGTGTAACGACCAAAGAAAACAATATAATTATTTTGACATATCATTTAGCTAGTGTGTAACGACCAAAGAAAACAATATAATTATTTTGACATATCATTTAGCTAGTGTGTAGCGACCAAAGAAAACAATATAATTATTTTGACATATCATTTAGCTAGTGTGTAGCGACCAAAGAAAACAATATAATTATTTTGACATATCATTTAGCTAGTGTGTAACGACCAAAGAAAACAATATAATTATTTTGACATATCATTTAGCTAGTGTGTAACGACCAAAGAAAACAATATAATTATTTTGACATATCATTTAGCTAGTGTGTAGCGACCAAAGAAAACAATATAATTATTTTGACATATCATTTAGCTAGTGTGTAGCGACCAAAGAAAACAATATAATTATTTTGACATATCATTTAGCTAGTGTGTAACGACCAAAGAAAACAATATAATTATTTTGACATATCATTTAGCTAGTGTGTAACGACCAAAGAAAACAATATAATTATTTTGACATATCATTTAGCTAGTGTGTAGCGACCAAAGAAAACAATATAATTATTCTGACATATCATTTAGCTAGTGTGTAACGACCAAAGAAAACAATATAATTATTCTGACATATCATTTAGCTATTGTGTAACGACCAAAGAAAACAATATAATTATTATGACATATCATTTAGCTAGTGTGTAACGACCAAAGAAAACAATATAATTATTTTGACATATCATTTAGCTAGTGTGTAACGACCAAAGAAAACAATATAATTTGAGATATCCAAAATAAAATGAACAAAACGTGAATATCAGAAAATAATCGAGCCGTAAGAGAAGAAGATGACTAAAAGATGGTAGCAGTACATTTTTCTATAAGGCCATCTTAAGTCAAAGGTAGTTGTGTCTCTGAGGCAAGTTAACGAGCAGCAAAATTCCATCAACTGATCAATCAAATGGATAGCAAGTTGAATCTACTCAATCATCAAACTTTCAGCAACTTTCTTCGCTTCACACATTTTTATTTACAACTAAATCACAACAAAACTTTGCAACGACATTAACGTTTTTATTCATTTAATTTAAACATATTTTAAAAATGCATATATCTTTTTTCAAAAAATATGCATGAAGAGCACTCAGAGATAATCTTAGCAATGCTAACTAAAGAGCAATGCTAACTAAAGAGCAATGCTAACTAAAGAGCAATGCTAACTTGGCAACAGAGCTGTAGAATATGCTGACTGCCCTTCTGCAGAGAGTAAACGTCTCTCAATGGGGCCACCTGTTAGGACGGAATCCTAGTGGTTGGAGGTTAGGTTTAAGCACCTCAGCTTTCCTAACACACCACTTTGACCCTTATTTTGGCTAGACGAGAGGTCAGAGAGGCCTGATCTGATCAATTAGCTGATCATAAGCCTCATTATATATAACCCACCCAAAACTTAACAAAATACTTATCTCCCACCAACTTAACATTATCTCAAAATATATAATGGCAAGCGATGGTTAAGGGTCAATCAATTGGTAAGATCAAAACTTCACATCTGCTTCGAGTAAACACATTGATTTTAAATAATTTAGTCAACAGAAAATGCTTGAGATTTTACTGACGAAAAGAGCATGTCTATCATGTAACCCCCGATATAAGTGAGGCGTATAGGTTTCCCCCCTGCCATGTTCCAATTATAGACTCCGAAGTGGGTAAGGAGCATGATAGATGAAAATGAATAAATTATTTATGGAAAACCAAAATAAAAACTGCCTTTTAAGCGCTAAATACCAGAAAAGAAACCATTCAGATGTCTCTGATCTCTCCAGCTCAAAAGACGAAAAATAAATAATGGAAAAAAGCCTTACCATCCACAAAAGAAAGACATTTTCTAAGATTCCTGATTATTGAATTACTAGAAAAGAAAAAAATTGGTGAGTTATCACCATTCCTAATAGAGAAAATACAACAGAAGCACTTCTAAAACAATAAAAAAATAAAAGATGGAAACATCTTAATAGAAGTCACCAACCAGAAAGATGGCCAAAACTTATTTAAAATGGATAAATTCGATGAATATAAATGCAGAGTTTTCCCACATGAAAGACTGAATATATCTAAAGGAGTGATCCAAAGCTGCGAGTTGTCTCTTGCAACGGAAGGAGAAACAAAAAGGGAACTGAAAAAGTGATCAACCATAGTATAAAAAGGTACGGTTGGCCGATTGCGACAAATATATATATATATATATACTAACTTTCGATTCCCTAACAATACCAAAAGAAGCTAAAATTGGTTATTTAAACGTAAAAGTAGAGCAGTATATACCAACTCCTCTAAAATGTTTTAATTGACACATGTATGGACAGCACAAGAAACCTACAGAGGAAAAAAAAATGTAAAAAGTGCGAGGATAGAGGATGCCAATGAATTGAAATGTACAAACTGCAGAGATAACCATCCTGCATACTTCAAACTATGTAAAATATACGCAAAGGAAGTGGAAATAACGGAGGTAAACATGAAAAAAGCATAACTTTCTTAGAAGCAAGGAAAATAGTTGAAACATGTAAAAAATGAAACATATGCTGAAATAACAAAAATACAAACTGACCACATTAACACGATGAAATATAAAAAGCAAATTTAAAAAGCTAATAAATAAATTAATCTCATTAAATCATGAAGAATGGCCAAAATTCCAAAATAGGCTCAAAGAAAAATACCTTGGTTTCAATAAAACATTAGAAATAATAAACGAAAATGAAAAAAGAATCCGCCTACAACTAAAACACTCAAAAATATATCACAGAAACATGCAAAACAATTAGCAGAGACCAATAAAACCAATAATAAAAAAATAAAGAAAGAACACTAAGAAACAAGAAACTCAAACAATAGACACCCAAAATAACTTCCAAATATTAGAAACGATGGAAACTGATAACACTACAGAAAATATTTAAAAAAAAACAAAACAAAAACAAATAAAAAAACAAGAAAATAATGAACAAGAACCCAAATCAATTTCTCAAGCTAAACCAAGATCTACTTCCAGACCCAGATAAAGAAAAGAAAACTCTGAATAAGACCCTCAACCAAACACACAAACTCCAAAAGAAAAAAACCCTCCACCTCCAAAGAGATGCAAGTAGATTAAAAAAATCTAATCATACAAACAACCAAGGCACAAAAAATATGGAATTGTCGTGGTTTGAAAACAAATTTGAACGAAGTATTTCTGCTACTAACGCAAGAACACCCCACAATAGTTTGCCTCCAAGAAACTTTCCTGAAGTAAGAAGACAACATAAATATTAGGAACTACCTAATATTTAATTACACTTATAACTCTGGTGGGGGGGGGGGTAACAATTTTAGTCAGAAACGATATACCCCACAGTAAAATAAACCTAACAACCAACATCCAAGCAATTGTCATTAACGCCATTCTATATGAAACAATGTTCTTTGTATATTCCACCAAATGATGACATGGATAAAAATGAATTGAAAAAACTGATTAAACATTTTTATCTTATTAGGGGACTTCAATTGTCACAACATCCCGTACGAATGTAAAAACACTAATAAAAAGGGCAAAACATTGGAAATCTTTATTAACGAAAATGACATATGATTCCTACACACTTCAATCAAACTAGCAGAAACCACTGAGCCATTAACCTAAGCTTATGTTAACCATCAATACATATGGACTTTAACTGGAAAGTATATTATTGGCAGCAATCATTTTCCAATACTGATAGAAAGCCCCAAATCCAATAATGAAAAAAACTCTTCAAAGGAAACTAAATAAGGCATATTGGCAAATATTCAAAGAAAAATGTAGGAATATGTTGAATCACACTGAAACAAACGACGACTCAGTCGAATATTTCACAGAAACATTAACTGAAATAGCAAATGAATGCATCCCTAAAACCTCAGCATTTAACAAGCTCAGCAGACCCTGGTTTGATGACAAATGACCGGAAACCGTCAAATTGGGAAAAACAGTTTAAAAGAATTTCCCAAAACAACCCACAACTTCAAATCTGATTGAATTCAAGCTAAACGGAACTAAAGCTCGTAAGGTAATTAAGGCAGCTAAAAAAAGGATGCTGAACAAACTATATCAGCAAATTGAATTCCTCCTCGGAACCGAGGGAAATATAGGAAATGATAAAAAAAATTGCAGGTAAACATCAAACAACACCAATTAAACACCTTAAAAATAATTCCAGAGTAACTGATAAAAAGGTCATAGCAGATTACCAGCTGAAACCTTTTCCAAAAATTCATCCAACCAAAACCATAACTCAAAATTGACGACAATTAAACGAAATGCTGATCAGCACAAACTATATTTTAAATCGAAAAAACCTATATTACTATAAATTTCTTACATTAACCGAATTAAAAATTCTATTAAAAAATCCCACAACACAGCCGTAAGACCAGATGAAATCCATTACACATTCTTGTGGCAACTTCCTACAGAGTCACTAAAATTACTAAAAACGTATAAATTATGGATAGAAGGTGAATTCACAGATTTATGAAGTCAAACCACAATAATAGCAATCCCCAAACCAGGAAAAGACAATTCAAACCCGCAAAACTATAGACCAATCTCATTAATCAGCTGTTTGTGTAAAATAATAAATGACAGTTTGCTTTGGTATCTTGAATCCAACAACTTTATCTCCAACCTACAATGTGGATTCCGTAATAAAAGAAGTACAACCGATCACCTACTCCAACTCGAAACAGCTGTAAGGGAAGCATTTATCAGGAATGAGCAGCTATCAGCAATCTTTTTCGACATAATATATATAACTCTGCATGGAATAATGAGAGACTTGCATAATCTTGATTTAAAAGGCAGACTCCCACAATTTATAAAGGAATTATTTAGGGTTCGCATTAAATCCACTTTTTATGACACTATGAGCTAAGAGGAAGAAGTCCTGCAAGGAAGTATAATATCCGTGGTTGGTTGGTGTTAAAATGAACAGCATAGTGAAATGTTTGGATCCTGGCGTTGAGGGATCCTTATACGTAGATGATCTCCTGATGTATTGCAGATGAAAATATACATGCACCATTGAACACAAACTCCAACACTGCCTAAGCAAACTGGAAGAATGGGCAACGGAAAATGAATATAGATTTTCCCAATCAAAAAACTAAATGCGTACATTTCTGTCATAAGAGAAAACCTCACAATGACGCTACACTGAAACTCGAAATAAAAAACTGACATTCATTCCTCACCTGAAGAATCTAAGAAGTAATTGCAATAAAAAAAACTACAACTACTACATGTGATAGCTCACACAGAGTGAGAAGTAGACCAAGAATCTTTAAGTAAACTATATAGGACATTGATTAGATTTAAACTAGATTATGGTAGTTTTATATACCAATCAGCTAGAAACTCTTACATAAAGACTTTAGATCCAATCTGCCGTGGAGGCCTTGGATTAGCACTCATTGCTTTTAGAACGCCCCCAATTGAAAGTCTCTATGTAAAGGCTAATGAGATTCCTTTAAATATAAGGATTTACAAACTGGGTACCCAATATTATACTAAATTAAAAGCACACCCAAATAATCCAGCATATAAAATTACATTCAATCCAAGACATAAGGAGTCATTTCAAACAAAAAGAAAAACTATAAAACCCTTTAGCCTTAGAATGGAATCAATACTACAGGAATCAGGAATGCCTGTTGAAAATATTGAGAAGCACACTCTACCTTGAAACTACACTTTGGATTCTCCAAAAACACAAAATAATTATAAAATCAAACGAACTCCCAAAAACGAAAACCCACCCTAATACCTACCAAGAAAAAACCGGTGATATTCTTCTGAAATACCTTAACCATCTACAAATTTTTATTGATGGCTCCAAAGACCACAGTAGAGTGTCATGCGCTGCCATTTCAAATAGAACAACTCTAAAAAAGGCTCTTCCAACAGAAAGTTCCATTTTTATTGCTGAAGTATGTGCTATTGATCTCGCTCTCAATATCTTAGAAAAAAATAAACATAAAAAATTCCTAATATTTTCAGATTCACACTCCGTTCTAACATCACTTAATAACAGAAAACCCAAAAACCCTCAAATTATCAAACTACTAAACAGAATCAATTCATTATCTAAAAACAAAGAAATGATCATATGCTGGATTCCAAGCCACATAGGAATAAAAGGAAACGTGAGAGCTGACTTAGCAGCCAAATTAGCTCTAAACTTGAACCCGATACAATTAACATTCCCTACACTGACTTTAAACACAAAGTCAATCAAATATTTTATGCAAAATGGTAGCAACAATGGAGTAACAATACCAAAAACCAAACTATATCAAATCAAGCCCAGACTGGAAGAATGGAGATCAACTCCTAAAAAAATCAAGAAAGAAACAAGTAATTATTATATAGAATACATATTGGTCATACAAAACTCATGCACTCCTTCATACTTAAACATAAGCAACAACCACAATGTCCATTTTGTCAGAAAATTTTCACTGTTAAAGATCTTTTCATAGCGCAAGAAAACAATATCTAAAATCTTAAAATATGAAGAATATCTTCGAAACAACTGCTTCGACAAAATTCTCTCCTTTTTGAGAGTAACAAGACTATTCTCAAAAATATAAAAAAGGGAAAAGTTTTTTTGTTTTTTTTCCACGCATTAAATAAATTAACGAGGTTTGATATTCTGGTTAAACATCTCATCAAACAAACAAACAAAACAAAAATAACTTTTCTCTACAAAACAACTTAACTAAAATAACTATGAATAAATATCTTGAAGCCCCAATTCCCTTCTTTTTTCTAAACGGTCAAATTTAATATCACATATAAAATTAATAACATCCTAATTTTTGACACTATTCAACAATTTAACAGAATTTATTCGAAAATTTTGACTTGTAATATTTATAGAATATGTTTCTCTCTCAGAATAATGTTTGAATTTGGTAATCAAATTAAGACATTTTTCCTTTTTGAACGAAAATTTCAGTTTTGAATCTATTATAGAACTTCTCAGCACAACACATTAATTTTTTTTTAATTATTGAGATAAAAATGCATAATGATGAAATATTTCAAGAATTTCATCTACATAATTCGGAGATTGAAGTAATTGTATTTGTAAATAATTGTTCTTTTTCGTTGAAAGTTAATTCGTGCTTATTGATTGAAATAAGTCAGCCCCAAAGAGGCTCCACAAACAAACTTAAAATAAATTTTACATTTTCTTTGTCATATACACTTGAATGCCTACTACACTCTGTCCTTAAATGTCTCTCTGTGTTAGAACAACCTTGCATGAGAATACTTTTCCTTAATAAGTAAGCCTTGACTAAATATTCAAAATCACATAGTATTCGCAGCTAGAATAAGATCTCCTTGGTATGGCTACCAGACAGTGGCTTGTATGAGAAATGGTACACCATATTAAAGTGATGTTGCCAATAGTAATAGTACTAAGCTGGATACTGAACCAGACTAGATGAATTCTGGTCCCGAAATCCAGAAAGACAAAGAGACCACAAAAAAGATATACTATAACGTATTTAAATCGTCAATTGGGGAGGAGAAATTATTGTTAATTCACTTAGTACTTCCCACGATGTAGGATAAACATGTGTTACTGCTGGCGGCACGCCATATTGAATATCCACTCGAGACAAGGGACATATATAGGAGAAGACCAGCAAGTTCGATAGCTTCAACTTTTACATTGCTGGTATCTTTTGGTGTCAGGTGTAAGTCAAAGTCCCCAAAAAACGAAAAAAAAAACAAAAAAAAAACAAAAAAACAAACAAACAAAACCGTTTATTAACACAAGTCTCTTAGAAATTTAGTAGAGACTCCCATCTTTGTCAAACAGTCTGCAATCTGTTCCTGTGCCCTGATCCATTCAATTTGGATTTCTTCCTTTACCAAACTTTCCTTTACTCTGGCCACATCAATTCTCAAACGTCTGGCACTTACATGATTTGATCATTATAAGATGCGTTGTCTGTTTTGCAAAGTACTTCAGGCAACTTCAGTAGTGTGTAAACCTCTTGCAGCAGGGACGCTATATATACACCTGCATCATCAGCTTCACTGAGCACAAGAGGCTCGGACGCCAATGGGGGGTTTGTTACTCGGTCAAGTTTTTTTGATGACCAGCATATAGGAGCCAGTTTATTCATCTTACCATAAACAAAGATGATAAATCCACCCTGTGAGGAACCATCATCCAAGCTGATATAGGTAACTTCAGAATAGCAAACCACACTCAAATCTGAAGGATTTCCCAGCTGTGGAAAGGAGATTGAACCTGTCTTTGATTTAAACTTTAACAGTGACTTGTTGGTTTCAAAAAGTAACTTCACTTTGGAAGATTTTCCGGTATTACTCATCTTACACACATTAAATGATACATCAGTCGAGTCTGGATATATACCCACATCATTTGACCTGTTAGTCTTTTTAAATCTGTCTTCTCTTCTTGACTCAGCTCATCATTTTTCCTTTAAGATCTTCCTTTCTTTATATTAGAGAAATAGATGACACATAATTGATCTTCCTTTCTTTATATCTATTGGATAAATAGATAACACATAATTGTTTTGGTTTATAATGATCCCATCTTCCGTTTGTCTAACGCACAATCCTAGAAATTTGAAGGTTCCATTTCCATGCATTCCAACCTTGAATAATTTTTAAATTCTGAAACCACATTTTTTTAAATAATCATTTCCACAAAATATAAACTCATCTACATGCATTGGCAGAATACACATCAAGTTCTTGGATAAATCATACCAAAGAAACAGTGCATTGTTATATGAACTTACCATTTCTTTTAGTTTAGTTAATTCCTGAGTAACTCTCTTGTACCATGAATGGGACGCATCATTTAATCCATAAATACATCTTTTTAGTTTTCACACTTGTGACTCTTGACATGCCTCAGATGGTGGTCAGAGAAATACTTCTCTCTCTAGCATATCACCTTGCAAAAATACTGAGGTGGAATCAAGTCTGTTTTTAGGTGAATTTTTTCATAGCCATGTGCTTTAAGATGAGCCTTCATTATATTTTTGTTCTCTTAAACTCTCTGTTAGCACTCATCTTGTTGATATGCGTCTTTGACATGCGTTGTTGATATGCGTTTTAGGGACATATTCATACACTTAATGAGTTTTCATATTTTTTATTTCTTCCTCCTTTGCATCAATCACATCTTTGGCTTTGAAACAACGCATTGCCTACCTTGTCTGTCTGTTGGATTTGTTTTTGTTTTCCTCGCTAGAATTTTTGTTCCTTTTTACTGATTCTGATTGAAATTTACAGTTTCGATTTTTTCCTTGATAGAGGGAACTGCATATATATATATATATATTAGAAAATACTTTTTAAAAAAATATCCTTCATTGCTATGTAAGTTAAACCATCACATGTTGTCCTCACTAATTTTTCATTTTCTTTTGATACTTTTGCTGCATTTAAAACAAAAAATGCTGGACTCCTTCTGGCAGAGAAATTTCGTGTTTACATAATTTCTAGTACAAGAATTCATAAAGCACCAAAAAGTCATTTATGTTAATTCCAGCAGCTCTTTTGTAAGAGTAAAATTCCTTGAATGCCATCGTGTGGCATCGTGTGGCCCAGTATTATTGAAACTGGATTGCGATGGTTAGAGATGAAGTTCGTGCTCATGTAGAAGTCAGCTCAATCCGACCAGGATAATAGCCGGTACAAGTTTAAGTACAAGTATATTTTTGATTGCTATTAAGTATCTTGGCATTTGACTTAAATTAAAAGGTCTAAAGATGCCTGAATTTTATAGAGAGATTTGTTTTCCCAATTATGGCAAAATTTTCGAATGTAATATGATGATATTTAATTTTAGCATACATATTTAATTAAAAAAAAATCTCCTTTCTTTTATACTTTTTCATTAAAACTTAATTCTGTTAAAGTCGAGATTTTATGAATGGAGAATTGCCAAATACACCAATCATCACAATGGTTGTATGATGAACATTTGCATATGTCTATCATTTGTCTAAGATTTCCAATTCCTACATTTAGCAAAGATATAGATATTTGAATAATTTTAAAAAGTTGAAAAGATAAAACGGACGAAAGTTTTTTAAAATTATTTTAAAATGAAATTAAAGCAAATCATTTATAATATTTTGCTTTTTCTCGTTCCAGTTAGATTGAAATTTTATTTGATGCACTGAGTAAATTTCTATGAAGATAGAGATAAGATTCCAACATTATGAAATTGAACAGAATCAGTCGTGTCCATAATGATTTATAGTTGCTCTCATCAATATGGCGTTCAAATGATAAATCTTTTCAGTGTTCTTGTTATATCAGAAAGATAACATCACACAAAAATCACAAAAACATCACACAAACATCACAAAAACATAACAAAAACATAACAAAAACGTCACAAAAACATCACAAAAACATCACAAAAAACATCAAACAAACATCACAAAAACATCACACTATGGAAATAATAGTTTGTACTTATCAAATATAAAATAATTCAATAATATTCATTGTTTATTCTGTATAAGACCAACTCTTAGCACAAAAAGTAGTTGTCCTCAACTAATTCTTCAGTCTGAGCAAGTAGCATGCGTGAAACAGAAGAATTATGAAGAAACAACATTGAAAGACATCATATTGATGTGGAAACATCGTTTAGTAATTTGTAACTTGAAAATCATTTAAAGACAATGATCAGCAGAATTTATAAAAACATTAATGACTTTATATACAATCATTAGAAATATTCTATTTTGTAGAGAATAAAGAAAATAGCAAAGCTAAACGAAAAATCTAATAAATAAGAATATCACTAATGCAGTTTGTTTCAGTGATGCAATTGACTGAACTGAATAAATTTGTTAATGCATTTAAGATTTTTTCTAATCTTTTTTCCATCACCAAAAAATTAAATTTGTATAATATCTTATAATACTTATTTAAAATAAAAAAATAAAAACCACAATAAACATTTAAAGTGGCAGAAATTATATTTTCTTTTCCTTCTGCTTAAAATGATGGACTTTTGTAGAATAATGAATTTTACATTGAAGCAAATTATAAATTGTTCTTTTCAATCTTTGTAAGTCAAGCCATAATGAAAATGTGTAAAACGAAATTCATTTTCAAAAAGATACAACAAAATAAGTATAAACAGCAAAATCTGATCAATTTGCCATCCAACTGTATATATATATTTCTAAATGTCAGTGTTAGGATGACGCAGTAGATGTAGAATAGTTGAAGTAAATGAGTTAGTTCACAGAGGAAAGACCGAGGAAAACCTTGGAGGATGAAAATAGACTTGAGAGATAAAAGGATAAAGACCTTGCCAGATATAGGTTAGTTTGGAAGTCAAGTTTTAAAAGCCGTTAAACACATACCAGCATATAAAACAGACGTTAAACCGATTTTTATGATGATGATGATGATGATGATGATAATGCTGCTGCTGCTGCTGATGATGATGACGATGACATTATTACTTACAGTCTTTCCTCAAACTATTGTTCTCATCCTCATTCCTACAAAGTTTCAGAAGTTTTTCCCCTTAACCTTCTTCACATTTATTTATAACAATATTTTCTTGATACTGATTATTTTTGTATGAAGTCGTTCCTCCTATTTTTTATTCGCCCGAATGGATCAGAGGAGTTTGCAAATTGCATTGTTATGATAAATGAACTTATACATTCATGTACTGAAAGTTTAATCTCTTTGTTACAGATATTGAGGCTCTATCTAATCGTTTAAATTACAATCGTTTTAAAACAATTATGTCTTTTTTTCAGAATGTTGATTACAAGATGGAAAAAAGCAAATTCACACAATTTTCTTATTTTAATTCAAGCTAGGCCAATCGCGATATCAATGAAACATTAGGCACAGGAACCACTTCTGAACACAGAGCACAATGGTGGTTTAAGAAATTTTGTGGCAGCGACGGCATTCTTGAAGATGATAAGCGTAGTGGTTGGCCATCAGATGTTGACAACGATCAATTAAGCGCCTTAGCCGAAGCCAATCCATGCAGAACTGTTCGAGAATTTGCTTCTGAATTAGATGTAATGTATACGACGATTTCCAACCACCTAAGAGAGATAGGAAAGACAAAAAAACTTGATAAATGGGTGCCTCAGAATTGAACCAAAAGAAACGCTATTATGAAGTGTCATCTTCCCTTCTTTTACACAACATGAACGACCTGTTTTTTGACCAGATTGTTACTCGCGATGAAAAGTGGGTTCTTTACGACAACCAGAGCAATGCTTAACTCAGTGGTTAGTTGCTGACGAAGTTCCATGACACTTCCTGAAGCCAGAGTTGCACAAAAAGAAAGTCAAGTTGACTGCTTAGTGGTCTGCAACCGGTCTCATCCATTACAATTTTTTGAATGCAGGCAAAACTATCACGGTGGAGAAGTACTGTCAACAAATGGATGAAATGCATAAGAAACTTAGACACTCATTACCCAGAAATGTTTATTTATCTACCGAGTTGATCTTAAATATTGTATACTCAATCCATTATATTATCCTTTTCAGTCTCCACCCCTTAATTCCGGCTTCCATCTTATCTCGCAATTACTTATAACGTCACCAACTAACTTCGGAGGAACCCCTCCCCCATCCGCTTTTCCTTTATATCGTAAGTTTCTTAAAACGTGACTAGCTAAAGTTCAGAATAAAAGCACGCTTTTCTTTTAACGGTTAATTTAAAAAAAAATCTTCTGAACGCTGTTTAAACTTAAATTCTTCACTACAGTTTGCATTTTGGAGACGGAAGTGTTTTTGTTGAGATAAGTGATTTCAATACTAATTCGTACTTTTTATTTTTAGATTCAAATATTAATAACTACATTTTATTTCAGTATTTAATTTATGTATTTCTGTTTTATTAAATGCTAGCTTTTTTTCTCGTCCATAAATGTTTATTTATCTACCGATTTGATTGCAAAAATAGATTACGAAATTGTACTCATTTTTAGTTCGTGAGAGGGGAATCTATCACCATACTTTCCCTTAAACACGTCTGTTGGACTTTTATTAAGTAGAATACTTAATAATTTTTTTTTTTTTTTTTTTTTAATGGAGAGTAGAAAACGCATTGTGGATGCGTTATCGGCAGCTCCTGTTACTCTCGCTTCTTCTTATTTGTCCCTTAGTCCTCATTTTTTAATGAGTGATTTTTCTGACAAATGGAGAAATAGCTGTTTTCTAGGTTGGCAGTATTTTGCGTGAACAGTTGGCAGAGATGGCGGAAATTTTCTGTTTCGATGTCTATCCTTGTAGCCATATCACTAGTAAGGGTGCTGGAGGTAAACGTTTTGTCTGGGCTGACGTTATCCGCCTGATACTCAGGGACCCGAACCTTGGATTAACCACTAAGGAGGCTGTCCTATCAGCAGATGCAAAGTACTGGGGCTGCTGTATTGCCATTTGGTGAATGGATTCTAGATAATGCAGTAGCTTCTGGTGGGGCCTCTCGATGCCATACTAGTGGGTAATTGTTACGGCTTTACCTTATCATTAGCTACAAATAAAAAAAAAAAATTCTTCGTTTCTTTTTCTCTCTTAGTTTCCCCTCTCTGTCCTGCTCTAAGTAAATCTGACGACCTAGTCCACAAATTCCAAAATTTTATCATGACAAGTTTCAAGAAAAAATACACGATTAAACCCGGTTCTCCAACTTCCAACGTAGACCCCTACTACCATGTCTTCTTCTCCAACATCAGGGGTCCACGTTCTAACCTTCCAGAGGTTGAAACCCAATTACAGGAGACTAAACCAGACCTTTCATTTTTAAATGAAACTGGCATTGGACAGGCTATTTCCCTAGAAGAGTTCGCAATTAAAGGATACTCTAACTTAACTTCTAAATCTGACCCCCAAGATCGCCATGGGCATGGAATATGTGCCTATATTAAAGATAGCTTTCCATGTGGTAGGAACATCTCCAGGGAAGATCCTAACTTACCCTATCTATATGTGCTTCTGGGTTGCTTTAGCTCACACTACTGCATTTATATTTACTCTCTATCACCCCCACAACAGCGGAGTTACTATCTTTCAAAGCATATCTGAGAAAATTGACCAAGTCCTATCTGCTTATCCTTCAGCTAACATTCACGTATGTGGAGACTTCAATGTTCACAACGTCGAATGGTTGACCCACTCAAACAAGACCGATGCCTATGACCTCACTCAGATTGTTCAGGAACCTACCCGTGTGCCCGACAATGACGGCCAGTATGCGAGCTTACTAGACCTTTTTCTCACAACTTGCCCTGAACTATGTTCAGTTTCTGTTCTGTCGCCTCTTGGATCTTCCGACCACTCTGTTGTATCAATTAAGATAAAAATGAAATGTAATAAGTCTCCAGACGTACCTCTCCATCGTACAGTATATCGATACACTAAGGCTGACTGGGATAGCTTCCGTACCTTTATATCTGATCTATCTCTGCATTCCATGGTTAAAAAGGATGTGTCCTCTATAGTATTAGACCTGACAGAATGGTTAATTGTAGGTATTGACCGTTTCATACCCTCTAAAAAGTTTCAGCAAAAACCTAACAGCCAGCCATGGTTCTCTTCAGAATGTGCTGCTGCCATTGCACACAGAAATCACTTTTTCCACTGTTTCCAACGTAATAGATGTATGGAAACTAAAGCCGCTTTCAGGACTGCCAGCAACCATTGTAAGAAAGTAATAAAGAACGCTAGAGAGTTATATGCTCAATCTGTTAAGTCCAAAGTAGCTGAGCAGCGGCTTGGTTCCTACCAGTTTTGGCAAATAGCAAACAGAATCCTGAACAGAAGCATGTGCTCCATCCCAACTATTATCAATGGTCCTGAGGTAATCTCGTCAGCATCAGACAAAGCCAAACTCTTTGTCAAGAACTTTGCAGCTAATTCTACCCTTTGCGACCAAGGCCGCCAACCCCCAATATTTCCTCCTGTATCAGAAAACACACTATGTGATATATGTATCTCTGTACGTGATGTAGCCAAGCTAATCAAACACCTTGATTTCAGTAAAGTCACTGGCCCTGACGGTATTCCAATTATAGTACTCAAAAAACTTCAACCTGAACTAGCGCCCATACTTACAAAACTGTTTAAACGTTGTCTTAAGGAGAATAGTTTCCCATCTCCCTGGAAAATTTCATCAGTATGCCCTGTATTTAAGAATTCAGGTGATCGCTCATCCCCCTCTCAGTACAGGCCAATAAGTCTCCTGTGCGTCATGAGTAAGTTGTTGGAATCTGTGTTAAATACAGAAGTAATCAACCATCTCAGCAAAAATAACCTTCTTAGTGACACTCAATATGGTTTCCGTTCTGCTAGATCTACAGCAGATGTGCTTACAGTTATATCTCATAGGATTAGCAAATCTCTCGACGGAGGCCACCTTTCTAGGGCAATTGCTCGACATATCTAAGGCCTTTGATAGGGTATGGCATAAAGGTTTACTTCATAAGATCTCTAGCTATGGTATAGCTAGAAATGTCTTCTCAATTATTAAATCATTTCTTTCTGATAGGTTCATAAGAGTAGTAGTTGAGGGGCAAAAATCAGAAGCTCACAGTATTAATGCCGGTGTCCCTCAGGGGTCCATCCTGGGCCCAACTCTTTTCCTGATCTACATTAATGATCTTCCAAATCACATCCTTACATCATTTGTAGACATTTATGCTGACAACACTACCATTTATGGTAGCACATCTAAGACAGTAAACGACCAAGTTCTCTCCAATTCTCTCTCCTCTGATCTTGAGCACATAGTACAATGGGGAAAGGAGTGGCTGGTTACTTTTAATGCATCTAAAACCAAGCTTCTCTCTTTACATTATCAACATTCTGATCCACATCTGGCATCAATTGAAATGAATGGCTCTCGTCTTCAGGAGGCCTCAAGTTTTGACAAGCTTTTGGGCTTGACCTTTACTCTTGATCTTAAATGGAACACGTACATCAAATCTGTTGCCAAGGCCGCTGGAAAAATGGTGGGATCTTTCTATCGATCCGGTAAATATCTCACTGCTGATGTTATTCTCTATCTATATAAGAGCCAGGTACGCCCAAGGATGGAATATTGTTGCCACATCTGGGCAGGAGCTGCTAGAAAGGACTTGTCCTGCCTTGATAGAGTTCAAAATAGACTTCGTAGCCTCGTAGATGATGTCCTTTTCTCTTCCTTGCAACCTCTATCTCACAGAAGAGATGTTGCGAGTTTGTCTTTGATGTATCGTTATTTTCATAGAAGGTGTTCAACTGAGCTTCAATCTATGGTCCCCCCTCGCCAAACTTTCACAAGAAACACTCGTCTAGCTGTACACACTATCAATAATTCCCCCTACTCTTTATCAGTGCCTTAACTTTTACGTAGATTCCATGAACAAAGCTTCTTTCTTAGAACTGCATGCCTGTGGAATTGTCTTCCGTTTTCCTGCTTTCCGGCTGACTACAATATGGTTGTGTTCAAGTCTAACGTAAATAAGTTCTTGATGAGCCGTTCTATATAAGTTATCAAATTTACCAAATTTTCATTACTTAGATTACTATATTGTCCAATGTCTACTGTACACTGTTTAACCCTTATCCCTGAGTTGCCTCTTGGCCTTGATAAGTGGTGATGCCTATGTAAAAAAAAAGGCTTAATTCTCCTGCATGACAATGCTAAACCGACTCTGCAGAAGTCGAACGAATTGGGCTACAAAACACTTCTATGTTCGCCATACTCTCCAGATCTCTCACCGACTACCACTTTTTCAAGCATCCCAAAAACTTTCTCTATGGAATATGCTTCAAAAACCGAAGCGATATCGCCACCAGAATGCAAGATTTTTCCATTACTGTCATAAATACACTTGTTTTGTGTTGGAAAAAGTATGTTTATTCTGATGGTGCTTATTTCAATCAATAAAATTTTGCTTCAGTCTAATATGGTCGTTTGAATTTAAAAGTTAAAAACGGCAAGAACTTTGTTGTCAATCTAATAGAACTATTTTCACCATCTCAAATTAGTTTTTGAATAATTTGATAGAGTAATGTGATAAACATGAAAAATGAGTCTAATTTGAAAATAGCACATAAAAAATTAAAATAAATCTAATGAACTGTTTTAATTTTAACAACATTTGGTAGATAAATCTTGAGATTCTTCTATTACATGTTTATTGCCTTAACCGATTTATGCATTATTAACATTGTGCACCCAAACCTATTAAACTGTATGTTTTCTACCAGGAAAAAATAGTTTCAAACTAAAATCCACTTGAAATTTTGACACAGTTTGCTCGCTTTTAATAAACAAACAATATGGCAAAAACAATGTCTGAAAGTAATTTTAAAAAAAGCAAGGATTTAAACAAAATTTGCTAAGTTCAATTTAAAAAATCTTAGTGTATCTACAACCCGTGCTAGAATTATATGCAAATCGATATTTTTGTTCTAACTCCGCTAGTTTTCAATGAAAATTTGTGAAATTTAGCATGTTATACGGCAACACTAACACAAGTGCAGATGTAAAATCTTAATCTAATCTGCACAGTAATAAACAATTGGCAACCATTTTGGTGATTTGCATTTTTTTTTTCAGTGTGCCAACTTTATATGCAAACCAATGCTAAAATATGGTGAAGTGCTAAAAGATCATCGAAACATTGATTATTCTAGGAATTTGTAAATTGAGAACAACAATAATAAAGAACAAATCACTTCAATATGGTTTCATAGTACAATCAATATCTTATATAATTGCCATTTTTATTGGCAAGGGCAAAAAGCCTTTGGTCCATTGAAGATATCAAACTTTCGATTTCATCTGATGAAATGTCTTTGGCAGCAGTCAGAATAGCATTCCAGAGGTCATCCTTGGAGTTGTACTGCCTTCCTCCGGAGTAAATATTTTGTTTCAAGATGCTCTACAGATTTTCGATGGAATCTAAATCTGGAGAACAGGCTGGCCATCGCATTATTTTCCAAAAACTCTCTCCAATATTCAGTGCCTATCTTTGCAGAATGAGACGGTGCATTATCATGCATGAATACCATCTTTTTACGGAATGCCAAACTCTTCTTCTTGTGTCAGGGTTCCAAGTGTTCCTTAATGAAGTCAATGTAGAATTTGGCGGTAATTTTCACTCCATCTACGACTCTGAATGGTCCTACCAGCTCATTGCCAATGACTGCAGCCCAGAATATCACGCCACCACCTCCTTGTTGATGCCTGATCCTTTCGGGATGTAGACCCTCATTATGGTACCATCCTTCCCTCCACTCATCGGGTCCATCAAGGGTCGCTCGACATTCAGTGGTGAACAAAACAGATTAAAAATTCACCTTCATTTGATCTCTTGTCCACTCCATCCTCTTTTTCTTGTGGATATCCTTCAATTGAGGGTGGACCTCTGGCTTTTCAAATTTTGCAATCGTTCTCAGGATACGGTAACGAGTTTATTTGGGCACATGAGGAACGCCAGTTTTGTCAAAAACTTGTTTGCTAGTTTCAAGTGGGTTACGGCGAACTTCTCTCTTGATCTTGCTCATTGTTCAACATGACAGATATGATTTCTTACGAATTTTCCCTTTGTCAGAACGTCCGTTGCAAAGTTGACACTATTTTTTGATTGTACGATGATCACGGTGTAACTGTTTGGCAATTTTTAAGGTGGAAATCTTATTATGGAGCCTTTGAATGATTTTAGACTTCTCAGCTTCACTCATCTTTACTTCCCATCTTGCATATAACTGGCATGCTGAAAAACCTGCAAGTCACCAAAATGGCAGGCGTTTGCTCGCTATTCCACAGATCAGCTTAAAATTTTATATCTGCGCATGCATTAGTGTTGCCGTATAACGTCCGAGAAGTTTCACGAATTTTCATTGAAAACTATCAGAGTTAGAACAAAAATATCGATTTGCATATAATTCTGGCACAGGGTGTAGCTAATATTGTTCTGGAATCATACCTTCATTTTTGTTACGCAAACTAAACAAATATCTTAAAACTGTTTGCATTTTTGTTTGGATAATTAACCCACACTCGGATACACATCCGAGTGTGGGTTAATTATCCAAACAAAAATAAATTCACGCACATAAATTCACGCACACACATATATTTACATTTTCTCTTAATTTCTTATAAAAAATATTCACCTTTGCTGAAAAATAATTTAGTAAAGAAGTATATGCCATTAAATGAGTTTTGCAACAAAACCGAAAGAATGAAAATTTAAATCATTCTATATTTTCTTTAACAATGAAACAGACAATTGGAAATATTTATTAAAACAGCAATTGCCTGATGCCGCTATTTCGACTCTTTTTGTATATTAGATTATTTGAAAATTTTAATTGAATTATTTGGTCACAAAAACGTAAAAAATCGTAGTTGCCTCAGCATAAAGAGAAATGCAGAAATAACGAAAAATAATATATAAACAGAAAAGAGAGAGATGGTGACTGGTTTAGTTAATCATAAATTATAGTTAATTAGAATAATTAAACCATTTTTTCAAACATAACTCAATCCCAGTACTGAAGTATATTTTAGAATGTATTTTGTGCTACTAAAATGTATAGAACAAAATCATGAAGGAAACAAGCGTTGATAAACTAACATTTACTAAAAAAATACTAATAGCTAAATTGAAAATAATGGAGATATTAACGTCTGCATTTCAAAAAGGTAGATAGTAGAATTAAATAACATAGCAAATATTTGTACCAGACACAAAGGGAAGAAGACAACACTCTTCTATGAGTCCACACTTACTAGCCATCTCATAATGTGTATAAGCATTTGTAGCTGATTGTTTTAAAAATATTAAAAGTCCTAAAACTTCTTTTCACCTAAGTGTTTGAGATTATTTTCATAAAATAATCTTTTGGAAACAAAAAGACATTTGTTTTCATATTGAAATTATTCAAATAGTTGATTGGTTGATTTGCTAGCAGAATATTTTAATGTTACTTGAACATTTCGTTTTTTTTTTTTGGTTCTGTTTTGAACTATCCTAAGATTATTCTGTAGAAAGATGAAAACAATAACTAGGGAATATTGTTTAATATGAAAATACAATTTAAACATTTTCACTAATACTTATGTTTACTCAGAATCCATATTGTTTATCTTTTGTTGTGACACCCAAATGCAATGCAAAAATGTAAGTTACGCATGCATTATTCTTTGAAAAAATTCATGGTAATGTGAAAATCATTGGAACATTGAAATGGTGACGCTTAAACGACTTCATATTTTAAACTGGAGACTGAAACAACAAGAGCTTCTTATTTGCATTTCAAATTACTTTTAACAATGCAAAGTTGATTTTGTGTTGATATGTTAAATGTAAGCGTTAGTTTTCTTTCCATCAACCATTTTCTATTCTAACTCTTGACTCTAAATGTGCATTGTTTTTCACTTTTCAGAAAATGAAAAAGAAAACAAGTCTGTGAGGTAGTAAAACTTAAACTAAAAACAAGACAAGCTCAAAGATGTTTTCTGTCATATTGTCAATGTTTAGCCTGAGAATATTGACAGCAGATCTCAGTAATAATACACCGCTGTTGTCAGATGCCACGAATTGCAGACGCATTTATCCAATATTCTATAAGGACATACCATGAAAAGTTAGATTACTTGATCAGAAATCAAGAACATTGCCATCTATCAGTGAAAGGGTCCCTAGAAATATCACATGGAAACAAAAAGTCAAAATATAGAATTTTCTTGGTCTCCAAAAATTGTGGCAGTAACAATTATATAATGAGCTCATTTTGTAGCATGATGATAATTGGGGGAGTTCTGGAGCTCCCCACATATAAAAACTACTTTATACCAGACTATCCTTGTACTCGCATGAAAACATGTAAAATCAAGTCAGTGCAGTTTTATTCTACAAAATGGTAGCGCACATTCGTTGTTGAAGATGGACACATGTTTACACAATCTCACCGCAATGAAGGTGCACAGGTCAAGTCTGCTTCTCTGATACCAGAATTTGTTAAATAATGACAATATTTCAGTGTCTTTGGTTTTAATATGCATCTATCTATCCCTATCCTTCTCTGTCTTTCTCTCTCTTCCCCTCTCTTTTTCTCTATCTCTATCTCTCTCGTCCTTTTGTCATAAAAAGAGATAATTCAATTGAAGCCTGTGCATCGTGGATTGTCAAAAAATGTTGGAATCTCAACTCTCGGACAATTTTTAAATGTTTCTTGATTGGGAAATAAATAAATTTACATATTTATATATAAAAAATGTTTTGTCACTTATTTTATACAAGTGTTTAATTCCAGCTAAACGGTCCTTGCTGTGACGATGAAAACTCTGCACTAAGAAGATCCGACGACAAGACCTGTCAAATAAACGTAGCCGACACCCTTAGTTTACAGAGAGTATGCAAATCGTTTTTATCGTGTTTAATACCTAAGGAGCTGGTTGTCGTGTCCAAAAGGTAACACCTGTTCCAGAGACATCCCTATATGGACAAAGTTATTCCCTCCGGCAAACAATAGAACAAAAATTTTGCAAGAATGCTTGCAGACTTCTTTCAGAGAAAGAGAATTAGTTGATGCTTATTTTTAGTATTATTTTTCAGTAAATTGCTATGACCGAAGGTTTAATTACTTATTTCGATATAAATATCCATGATGTATTTAGGAGTTGTTTTTGTATCATTAATAATTATTGTATATATGTTTTTGTATCATTAATAATTATTGTATATATGTTTTTGTATCATTAATAATTATTGTATATATGCATGTATGTGTTTGTATGATTCAGTCTGGTGTATGTTTATTGTATGAGGGACTTGCACTCTAGGATAGAAAGATATAAATCATATTCAAATTATAGATCTTCTTTTCCATTTTTAGAGACTGTTTTATTAAAATTAACCAAATAGGGTACAATTATATAGTTTAATAGACAGCATAATTTATAGTCTTTTAGATGACAACATTACAGAACATATTTAAATGTTTAGTACTTACATAAAAATCTGGTGATATTATACACATAAAGATCACAGCCTGTTATTTTATACCTGACTAGTTTGGTCTGTATATATTAAAAATGATTTTGTATTATTTATTACTAAATTGGCAAATATAGTTGCACTATTATATTTTACATGAGTCTCCAATCGGTTTAGAAGTCTTATTTTCATGAATAAAGTTTGAATCCTTCCATTGGAGAGGATCATATAGAACTCACTGTTATGAATATTTTCTGACAAAATTTAACCTTGTGACTGTCTTTCTATACTACATCAAGTTCAGCTGTACACTTGCTAATATGCTGAGGCATCTTTTTATGCTGCATGAATATTCTTATTTGATTTATTACATTTTCTTAATGACTTTGAAATATAGTCGACCCCCTCCAATGCATTTAATACATTTTTAAAGTATAGAATAACATCAAAATTAATTCATTGCCAATTTTTGTTTCCTTTTCTATTTTTTCTTTCTTTTGTGGCATCATTGTTTCCTTTTGCTGTTCATTGTTACATAAAGGTTACTTCTTTTCTCAATTTCCATTATTATTGCAAGAATAAATGGGCACTTTACATTGATATGTAAGTTCTTTGCAACTTTCTATACAAGTCTATTAAAAATAATCATTCTTTGCTAACAACAGTTTCAGATGAGAAAGAATTTTAGTAAATAATATAATTCTGAATCAGTGCAGCAGACACAAAAAATAAACTGACAATTCAAATCGTAGAAGATGTAACCATTTATGAATAAATTACATTCAAATTCTTCTTTCTCTCTCGGTTTTTGAGTGTTCATAACGTTTCGATTGTTGTTCTCTCTAAAAATTCAGAACACATAACCTAACCAAAAATAAAAAGTCCAGTTGGAAATTTCTAAAAAGGTTAACGACTATACCTGAAGACAGTTGAAGAATGCTTGATAGTAAAACGATGAAAGTATCTCAAATATTTAAATATAGTGTACATGACATATAGTTACATGATATCAGAAAATATCTAAACACCTAAAATATTTAAATATAGTGTTCATGACATATAGTTGCATGATATCAGAAAATATCTAAACATCTCAAATATTTAAATATAGTGTTCATGACATATAGTTGCATGATATCAGAAAATATCTAAACATCTCAAATATTTAAATATAGTGTTCATGACATATAGTTGCATGATATCAGAAAATATCTAAACATCTCAAATATTTAAATATAGTGTTCATGACATATAGTTGCATGATATCAGAAAATATCTAAACATCTCAAATATTTAAATATAGTGTTCATGACATATAGTTGCATGATATCAGAAAATATCTAAACATCTCAAATATTTAAATATAGTGTTCATGACATATAGTTGCATGATATCAGAAAATATCTAAACATCTCAAATATTTAAATATAGTGTTCATGACATATAGTTGCATGATATCAGAAAATATCTAAACACCTCAAATATTTAAATATAGTGTTCATGACATATAGTTGCATGATATCAGAAAATATCTAAACATCTGAAATATTTAAATATAGTGTTCATGACATATAGTTGCATGATATCAGAAAATATCTAAACACCTCAAATATTTAAATATAGTGTTCATGACATATAGTTGCATGATATCAGAAAATATCTAAACACCTCAAATATTTAAATATAGTGTTCATGACATATAGTTGCATGATATCAGAAAATATCTAAACACCTCAAATATTTAAATATAATGTTCATGACATATAGTTGCATGATATCAGAAAATATCTAAACATCTCAAATATTTAAATATAGTGTTCATGACATATAGTTGCATGATATCAGAAAATATCTAAACACCTCAAATATTTAAATATAGTGTTCATGACATATAGTTGCATGATATCAGAAAATATCTAAACATCTCAAATATTTAAATATAGTGTTCATGACATATAGTTGCATGATATCAGAAAATATCTAAACATCTCAAATATTTAAATATAGTGTTCATGACATATAGTTGCATGATATCAGAAAATATCTAAACACCTCAAATATTTTAATATAGTGTACATGACATATAGTTGCATAATATCAGAAAATATCTAAACACCTCAAATATTTAAATATAGTGTACATGACATATAGTTGCATGATATCAGAAAATATCTAAACATCTCAAATATTTAAATATAGTGTTCATGACATATAGTTGCATGATATCAGAAAATATCTAAACATCTCAAATATTTAAATATAGTGTTCATGACATATAGTTGCATGATATCAGAAAATATCTAAACACCTCAAATATTTAAATATAGTGTTCATGACATATAGTTGCATGATATCAGAAAATATCTAAACATCTGAAATATTTAAATATAGTGTTCATGACATATAGTTGCATGATATCAGAAAATATCTAAACACCTCAAATATTTAATTATAGTGTTCATGACATATAGTTGCATGATATCAGAAAATATCTAAACACCTCAAATATTTAAATATAGTGTTCATGACATATAGTTGCATGATATCAGAAAATATCTAAACACCTCAAATATTTAAATATAATGTTCATGACATATAGTTGCATGATATCAGAAAATATCTAAACATCTCAAATATTTAAATATAGTGTTCATGACATATAGTTGCATGATATCAGAAAATATCTAAACACCTCAAATATTTAAATATAGTGTTCATGACATATAGTTGCATGATATCAGAAAATATCTAAACACCTCAAATATTTTAATATAGTGTACATGACATATAGTTGCATAATATCAGAAAATATCTAAACACCTCAAATATTTAAATATAGTGTACATGACATATAGTTGCATGATATCAGAAAATATCTAAACATCTCAAATATTTAAATATAGTGTTCATGACATATAGTTGCATGATATCAGAAAATATCTAAACACCTCAAATATTTTAATATAGTGTACATGACATATAGTTGCATAATATCAGAAAATATCTAAACACCTCAAATATTTAAATATAGTGTACATGACATATAGTTGCATGATATCAGAAAATATCTAAACATCTCAAATGCATGCCGATCTGATCTCATCTTGGCTGTACTATTAAAAAAATGCTCCGGTGAGGTTACCCTAGTCCTCTCCAAACTTTACAACAAATGCTTAAACGAATCTTGCTTTCCTGACTGCTTGAAAACTGTTTCTGTGGTACCAGCTGACAAGAATTCTGACGAAAGAACTGACTCATTAAATCATCGCCCCATTAGCTTCCTCCCTCTTTTCGCCAAAATATTTGAGTCCATAATTAGCCCAGCTCTAGTCCATCACTTTACAGTTGCTAAACTTCTGACCGACGAACAATATGGATTTAGGCAAAACCGTTCTACAGCAGATATCCTAACTGTAATCTCCGAATGTATATACCATACACAGGACAAAGCAGAAGAGGGTAAGGCAGTAGCCCTAGATATATCTAAGATTTTTGACAGAGTATGGCACGATAGTCTTCTCAGGAAAATCAAACCATACGGTATCACTGGATGAATACTTAAGATAATTAAATCCTTCTTAAATAAGAGAAGAATCCAGGTTGTCCTCGACGGTCGTACATCTAAACAATATGATATAAATGCAAGTGTACCTCACGGGTCGATCTATAATGCTCTATAGCAGACACCAAGGGTAAACGATTGAAATTATATCTAAGGCAATGCCAGAAACACTTGAGGAAGACCTTCAATCTGTAGTAGAATGGGGAGAAAAATGGATGGTCACATTCAATGCTGCCAAACTAAGCTTGTTTCCCTCAATAATTACATGAAACCTTCTCAACCATCATTAGCTAAGGCTAAAAATACATTACCTGAGAGTACTTCTTTCAAACTCCTCGGCTTAACATTTACAGGGAACATGAGTTGGAACAAATATATTGAGAGCATTCCCAAGGCTGCTATGAAGAAGGTGGTCTCTCGGTAGACCATGTTAGAAAGTTACTTATGCTTGAAAGTATCATGTACCTCTGCAAGGCTACCATTTGCCCATGTATGGAGTATTATTGTCACATTTGGACTGATACATCTGCTACTGGTCTCTCACTCTTGGACAGAGTTCAAAAGAGAATAGCCAATCTGATAGGTCTTAAACTCTTATCTAAGCTTCAGCTTTTGCACCATCGACGAAATATTGCATCCCTCTGCCTGTTTTACAAGTATTTTAATGGTGGATGCTCCAGCGAAATATAAGCCCTTGTACCCTCTCGACGTAAATACCCCCAACAAACCCAACAAGCAGCAAAGTCCCACCCCTACACAGTAAAGATCCCGAGGTGTAAGAAAGCCTTCTACTCTAATAGTTTCTTCCCCAGAACTGCTAGACTTTGGAATTCCCTTCCGGTTTCCTGCTTCCCCAACTGTACTGACATGCATAATTCAAGTGTAATGTGAACAGACATCTTGCTGCTCAACTTCCTGAATAGTATTCTTGAAACTCTTGTCCCTAATAGAAGCCTCCTACATCAAAGTGTGCCTTGTTTGGGGTGAAAATGTAATTTAAAAAAAAAACATCATTTCAGCAATATTGTCATACAAGGAATAATTATTTAAAATAAAGCCATTGTTTATTTACATTTCCCTTTTTCATTTTTATTATTTTTCAATATTTTATTTATGATAGGCGCGTTTATAAATAGGAAAATATTTGACAATAATAAATTCAATTCCTTGAAAAGTTTGTGAACCAATTAACTTGATCATTTTTTGTCTCCCCCTGCACAAATAGCAGTTTATTTTTATTCACATATTCATAGTTAATTATTGCTTGGCTCAAATGTGAATAAAATTACCATTCTAATATATACATCACATTTTTTCGATAAAAATTTAGCAACTATAAATATTTACATACTAAATTACTTTAATTTGCCAAGCAAAAGTCACTATATACACATATCTACACTAATATAAGTGATGTTCTGTTTGTGCGTCTGAAAATATGCTGTTAGGCAATTAGACCTACGAATGATTCCTTATCATTACAGATTGTCGTAATATTATAATGAGTATATATAGTTTATCTTTTTTTTATATATAAATAAGTGCTTGATCCCCCACTCTCAGTTCACCGGAATTCCTCTGCTTCTGACTTTAATGAAATTTAAATTGATTCTTCCAAAAAAAAAAAAAAAAAAAAGTAATAATTAATAGATAAATGAAAAATTCAATTCTATTTTCAGTTTTGATTATAGCAGTTAAAAATTTGGAAAGTATTTTATCTTGCTTCACAGTGTTACAATAAACTGAGCTGGATATTTCAGCGAATTACACACCCACCCATATATATATATATATATATATATATATATATATATATATATATATATATATATATGAAAGCCACAAAAAGGAATTATTTTTGGATAACACATTTTGTTCTTTCTGAAACTTCCTCAAAAAGAAAACTTCTCATCACTAAAACAGCAGCCAACAAATTTCCAAATTTTGTTTTTATTTTAAAATCAAATATCAATTTTACGCCATTAAGTAAAGCTGGGCGATATCCCGAAGAAATCGTCACCCACAATTAAAAAGGCTCAAAATGCATATTTTATTTTTAACAATATTGGTTTTGAAAGTTTTGAAAAGCAACTGACAAAAAACATTTATGAACCCTATTCTTTATTCACCATCAAACTTTTCGTTAGTAATTACCTTGAGTCTAAACGAGTTTTTTTTTTTTTTTTAATATGAAAAGATTGGAGAGTAAAACATAATGGTCCATAATTCAAAATTGTTAATATAAATTTCAAAGATTGTTCGGAACATTGGTTGGAATGATAAATATTTGGCACCAACAATAGAAGATTTATAAAGTTGAAAGTCAGATCCATTGTCAGGATAAAAGTTTTGTGTAAAGTTTTTGAAAACGTCAAGCAGGAAAATAAGAAGGAAAGAAAGGAGGAGGCAATATGAGAATAGCAAAGATGCTGCAGATGTAGCCCTTTTGGGACAATAAAAAGCAGAAAAGGGCATCAATCATTTTCTCTGAGGAGGCAAGATGCCTGCCTCCTCAGAGAATGAAAGATGGAGGCAAACATACTCCCACATACACAGCAGCAGTTCTGAGGTTGCGATAATAGAAGTTGACTAAGGTACTTTGGTACTAGTGGGCTGATACCATGAGATTCTCCACCTTCTGTCCAATCCGAAAATGTCTATTTCTTTCCCCGCCCCTCTCCCCTCCCACCACTTCAATTTCTGCACTTGCTTCTCATCGGAACTGAGAAGACTTAGAACTGAATTGGAGAGTGACGAAATCAAAAAATCGATAAATGAAAATATTCATCTTCATTTCGCCATTCGCTTTGGATGGTTTGGGTCCCTTTAAGATACAGACACAATATTACTGCTGCACAGTGTATGGCAGCAGTAGAAATAGCATAGGCAACCTTAGCAGCAGAAGTAGTATTGACGGTTGAGGAGAAAGTGAACACACAATCAGTCGATACAGAGAAAGTTTGTCAAGAAATGGGGAGAAGATAAGATGTAAGGGAGTCAGTGAAGTGACGAAAAGTAGAAAACAGTAAGGAAGAAAAAAGGGAAAGAACTCTATTTTACTTAAAAAGATGGAAATAAAAGCAACAAAGATAAAGTGAGAAGAATAATGCAGTGAAGGGAGACAGGGTGGAGAAGGAGGTGTTACATATAAAAAGCAAAGAAGGTGAAGGAAAGAGATAAACAAATAATTGAAAGAATTAAAAAACCTTTGAAGGATTAAATTGAGACTGAAAACTAAATGTTATGGAAATAATGAAAATGAACTAGAGAGAGAGAGTAATAGTAGAAATAGATGGCAAAACGTTCAGACAGTCATATAGAGGAATAGTCAGAGGATAAACAAAGAAAGGATTAAAACAAGAAGTGTGTGTTGATGTGGAGGGAAGAACAAGTAAAAAATGAAAGAAGCTTGAGATTATTTTTTACTATTAATCAACTTTATGTCATTTTGAGCTATACTACATAGTCATTTTATAAATTTAAAAAAAAATCTTTGATTTCTTGAAAGAATCTGAGAAAAGATACAACAGTTTTATCTTTGTAGAATGTTCTTTCTTTTCATCGGAAAACGAACAAAGTAGATATTAGTGCTATTTGTGTGAACAAACTGAATAAACCTTTTTAGACCAACTTCTAAGTATGGATGCAACAATGAAAAATATTTTATGCTTTGCGCCAATGCTGTATAGTGATGGAAAGAGGTTCCACTGGAGTCCAGCTATAACTGTAAACGTGTAACTAAAAATGTCTATGTAAAAAGTTTATGCTAAGTACATATATAGCTCTACTTATAATTGGACCCTTTTATATAAATGCAATTAGGATTCTTTGGATTACACCCTGCGAATATCAAACTACTGGGATCATGCTATATATATATATATATATATATATATATATATATATATATATATATATATATATATATATATATATATATATCATATTTATTACTCCCATTATCTATATATCTATAAAAGTGAACGTGTCTGTGTGTCTGCCTGTGTGTGTACATTTCCCTACGCAATAACTTTGTCAATTTTAAGGTTACAGACTCGAAATTTAATATAGATGGTACTAAGATTTGGAAAAATCGATGCGATCCGTTTTCGGACAGAAATTTGGCTGTTAAAGGGTCAAAGTTCAACGATTTGACTTTTGAGAACTCTACCAAACTCCTCCGACAATTTTGGGTCTAAACACTTGAAGTTTTAGATATAGATCCCTTGAACATGGATCTAACTTAATAACTTGATTTGAACCCAAAACAATAAATTTTAAGGGGTCATAATAGAGGTCAAAATTAAAAAAAAATGACCGTTTTTTTTTTTGCTCAACATGAACCCCAAAACACCCAGGCAACACCGGGCTGAAATGCTAGTATATCGATAAAAGGGAAAGTGTCTGTCTGTCTGTGTGTGTATCTGTGTGTGTACATTTCCCTACGCAATAACTCTGTCAATTTTTAGTCTACAGACTCGAAATTTGATATACAGGTTACTGAGATTTGGGAAAATCGATGTGATCGGTTTTCGGCCAGAAATTTTGGTGTTAGGGGGTCAAAGTTCAACGATTTGACCTTTGAGAACTCTACCAAACTCCTCCGACAATTTTAGGTCTAAACACTTGAAATTTCAGATATAGGTTCATTGGACATGGATCTAACTTAATAACTTGATTTGAGTCCAAAACAATAAATTTTAAGGGGTCATAATAGGGGTCAAAGTTGAAAAAATTAACCACTTTTCTTTTTTTTGCTCAACATACATCTCCAAATACTCGGGCAACGCCGGGCACCCATGCTAGTACATATATACTTTTGTTTAATCTATAAAAGTGAACGTGACTGTGTGTCTGTGTGTCGATGTGTATACATTTCCCTACGCAATAACTCTGTCAATTTTCAGTCTATAGACTCAAAATTTGATATACAGGGTACTGAGATTTGAGAAAATCTTTGTAATCGGTTTTCAGCCAGAAATTTTGGTGTTAGGGGGTCAAAGTTCAACGATTTGACCTTTAAGAACTCTACCAAACTCCTCCGACAATTTTGGGTATAAAGACTTGAAATTTTATATATAGGTTTCTTGGAAATGGATCTAACTTAATAACTTGATTTGAGCCCAAAACAATAAACTTTAAGGGGACAGTATAGTGGTCAAAGTTAAAAAAAATTGATCGCTTTTTTTTGTTTGCTCAACATACACCTCCAACACCCGGGCAACGCCGGGCTGAAATGCTAGTTTATTCTATTTTGATTTCATTCGAAAATTTTTTAACTGTGATATATCTGTGAAGAAATTTTGTATAACTAAAAATAAAAGTCTCTTTACTATTATCATGATTATTATTGTTGTTGTTAATAATAATAATAATAATAATAATAATAATAATAATAATAATAATAGTAATAATAACAATCGTGTAGATAGATGCAAAGTAGTAAAGAGACTTATTAATTATCCATCTAATAAGTGTGTTATGGAGATAGACATATAAATCAGATGTCAATGAATAGAAAGTCTTTATTTACTTGCCTCCTCACGAAAGCAGAGTTAGATACAAATTCTGTTAGAAATGTAGTTTCCCTACATCCAACTCAATAAAAGAGGTACTTTATATTGAGACAAAAATTAAAATTGCCTTAGTCTAGAAGGATTTCTCCTTCACTGATTGTAAACAGAATAGATGATGCGTCATATCAGAACATACACTACACTTTGATCCTAGTTAAGGGCTAATAAATAAAAGAGTCACTCTTTCTCTAAATACTCATTAAGAAATATTTAATCAACAGGCGAGATACCTTTAATAAGTTTCCAGACTTTTCTGTACAGGCAGTTAAAATAGTCGTAGATTCTTGAAAATCCAGTGAGTTATTGTTATCCATCTTATGAAATGATGGACCAATTTTTATGATTTCAGGTTCCAATGAACAGCTACAGCAGAAATTGGAATACATCCTACTAAAAAGCTAGTGAATTTCAAAAATGCAATCTGGACGCGAGGACACTTTAGAAGAACGATTTGCAATAAAATTCTGTTTAAAACTTGGAATAAAAAAGTATGGAATGCGTCAGACTGCTTTTGGGCCACTTTGCATGAATCGAGCATCAGTTTTGAGTTGTATAAGAGATTCAAGGAAGGCAGGGAGTCTGTGAGGGATGATGAGAGGTGTGGAAGAAATAAGCAAGTTAGAACACCAAAGTTAATTTGTCAAATAAAGAATTTCATGGATAAGGGCCGTCGTGTGTCTATAGAGACAATAAGTGCACAGTTTGATATCAGTGTGGGAACTGCACACAAAATTATTCGTGAAGAACTGAAGATGTGGATGAATTGCGCAACTGCACCAGTCCACAATTCCATCCTTGTCACAGATTATTTAACAAAGATGGGCATTAAGAGTTCCTCACCCTCCCTATCGTCTAGACTTTGCTCCCTGTGACTTTTGTTTATTCCCTAAGCTCAAGGAAAACTTTAAAGGATGTCGTTATGAGACAATTGAGGAGATGAAAAAGGCTGTGATGAAGGTCATTCACGCTCACACAAGAGGGCTTCCATGGAGAACGGTATAGCAAGTGCATTGCAGCCGGAGGAGATTACTTCAAAGAGGACTAGAGTTTTATGTGTGTACTATCAATAAAAGTACCCATACAAAAAAGTCTGAAAATTTATTTAAAGCACCTCGTAGATTCTAAGTTGACAAGAGAAATACATCAGAAATATGTAAGAAATATATAAACACATGAAAAACACATAAGCACCGCATAGTTAAGCAAGGGAAATATGGCTGACTTGTACAGTTGTTTATAAGTTATGGCAAATTAGGGCAATTAAAACCTAATTTTTAAAAACATAACTCAATCTCTGAACTAAAGTATATTTTAAAATGTGTTTTTGTTATTAAAGTAAAAATAACCCCAGGAAAATAAATATCGGTAAACTCACATTCGTCATTAGATAATAAAGACCAATGTGTATTTATTTGTATATATACTAGCAGGCCACCCGGCATTGCCCGGTCGTAAAATACGCTAAAATATGATATTTTGATTAATGCAAATTTCGTATTTATTATCATATTATATTGGACCCAATATATAGTAATGATTTAAAAAGTTTAAAAATAAAAAATGACTCGTACGCCACCATCGAGAATAGAAACCAAAACGTTTAGCTTACGATTTGCTTTCTCCTTTGATGTTTACGCTTGATCTATGAAGACATGTTTGCTGCAAGGCAAAAAATTAAAACATAAATCAAGAGCTATTCGCCGTCATTCAACCTTCACCCGGCAAATTCCATTTTATTTAATTTTCACACTTTTGTACCGATTTTCCCCGGCTAAAACACAAATATAAAGTTTTGCATGGATTCGAATACCCTGTATATTAAGTTTCATGTCTGTAAACGAAAAACTGACAGAAGAGTTTGGTAGGCAAATTTTTTAAACAAATATATATAGGCATACATAAATCTATAGAGAAAGAGGTTTGTGTTTACTCTAAACGTTTTCTGTAAATATTACACAAATATAAATCATGTAGAATATCTGCATGGATATAATTACAGGTAAGGCTGGAAAGGCTGCAGGAATGAGCAGGAAGCCGCTGGAGTGAGCTGGAAGCGCTGGAGACTGGGAGTGAAGTTCACTGCTGGTAGGTTTCAGGAGGCGAGCAATAGTGAATCGCATTAGTAGAAAAACTTATTAGCCCTGATAAGGGCTGGTTTATTTAGCCCTGATAAGAAGTGTTTGATCTTCTGCTGAGACAGATGCTGTGGCTGCTGCTGGAATCCTTGGGCTGGTGGATTCGGTTGACGTGTCTGGTAGCATCAGTCGTCTACTCCCCGGCCGAGATGACCTGACTGGGTCAAAACGGGCTGTATTCATTGGTGAGGAGTGATATTAGTGGTGTCGCTCCCCATAAGACAAACAAACGACTCTAATTCATTCCAGAACAAAATTTATGCAATCAAAAGTGGCTTGGGAGTTTGTTGATTCCATTTAAATCCATTTCGTCTAAAAGGTAAAAAGTCAATTGTGTGAATTATTGATGTTTCATTTGATATATTTGAATTCCAACGTGAGTAGTAAAGTCAATGATGAAAAGAAAAGGAAGGTGAATGTATTCACTGAACCCAGATATGTTCATACGTTTAGTTTGCGCTAGCCTATTGCATCTTTTGTTTAAGGGAAGGGAAGGCGAAGATACAACGAGGTGGAGAAGGAAGGAAAAATGGAGGTGGTGATTTTGAAACTGCGACACACTATCCACTGGGCTTGAATCTCGGAAGTCTTGGTTGTGCAACTAGTTCAGTGAAGGGAAACTCTGAAATAATACCAGTGTTTGTTTACTTATCCCAAAATTGTTTCCAGTCGCTGTGAACGTTGTATCTTTGTCACTGGACTCAAGTAATGCCCGTTCAGGAGAGATGCTGTTGAAGCTTGTGCAACATTTGTGTGCAAAGGACTATTGTCTCTCAAGAATGATAAGTTAAAGAAAATATAAAAATGAGTGGAAGTTTTTAGAAGAAAAGAAGCAGATAATTTGAGAAAGAAGTAAAGAAACAGATAATTAGAGAAAGAAGTTTGATCGTATGAAGAGACTGAACGCAAAGTTTACACACCGCTGCGAGATAAAACTCACTGCTTTTAACTTGGAATTTCCCTTTTCCTCAGTGAGTTTCAGAATAATGAGCCTTACCAGTGCTTTCAGCACCAGTTCAAAACGTTGCATGCCTGTAAATGTGTAAATGAAAGGTCTTTTAGAAGAATGAGAAATGGTAAAACAAGTGAAAAAAAAAACAAAGTGTTGCTGCGAGCAATTTATTTGCAAATCAGAAATCTCTCTCTGAAAAGTGAGAAAGAAAATATACATCATTGAGAGAATATATATATATATATATATTAGTGGCATGAGAGGGGAGACAACTGAAGCAGCAAAACTTAGGCTGGCTTGCAGGACACTATATATACACATGTAGACAAATTTGGGAAAATTTTTTTGTTGTGAAAATATAGGTTCTTTTTTACCAATTGTCATAAAGTTTTAACCATAGAATAGTATTATAATCTTCAAAGAGCTTGCAAATTTTCATGTATTTTTCCCCAGAGAATCAAAGATACGAGCGTTTCAATATTCAATTTGGTTACGAGTATGGATATATTTAATAGTGTCATGGCAAGGCCGCAGAGGAGACAACCAACCAAACAAACAAACAAACAAAAAACCTAAACGAAATTCATCCCAAATCAGCAAAACTTAAGCTGGCCTGCCAGGACTATATATACAAATGTAGGCAAATTTGGGTATAATTTATTAGTTCAAAAATATAGTTTTTTTTTACCAACTATCATAAAATTTTAACCATAGAATAGTATTATAATCCCCCAAAAGTCAGCAAATTGTCATGTAATTTCGTCCCATAGAACCAAAGATATTAGCGTTTCAATATTCAATTCGGCGACGAGTATGTATGCATATATCTATAAAAGTGAAATTGTTTGTGTGTCTGTCTGTGTGTGTCCATTTCTCTGCCAAATTACTCTGTCAATTTGCAGTCTACAGAATCGAGATTTGACATAAGGAGTATTGAGATTTGGGAAAATCTTTTTAATCGGTTTTCAACCAGAAATTTGGCTTTCAAGTGGTCAAAGTTCAACGATTTGACATTTGAGAACTATCAAACTCCTCCACCAATTTGGGGTCTAAGCACTTTTTATATGTAGGTTACTTGGACATGGATCAAACTTTTTAATTTGAATTGAGCCCAAAACAATTAATGTTAAGGGGTCAAAATTAGGGTCAAAGTTGAACGAGCTGACTCTACCAAACTCCTCAGCCAATTTTGGGTCTAAACACTTGAAATTTTAGATGTAGGTTACCTGGAGATGAGTAAAAAATTTTAATATATATATGTATATATATATATATATATATATATAGGCGTCCTTCAGTCTTGACAGACTATGGATACCCACAGTAAGGGTGCCTTATGTGAAATTTTTGTGGCAAGAGTTGCACAATCTCCAACCACACTTCTCCTGAGTCGACATTGTTGAATACCAGTGGCAAGTGAAGATTTAGGACGACTGGAAACAATGCCACGATAAGTAAAAAGCACATACAGCGCCTAGAATTACCAAGTGGTCACCCATCTGGTTCTAGCCAGGCTCAAAGTTGCTTAACTTTGTTGATCTGATGGGAACCGGTGTGTCAACGTGATTATGCACATGTACATATACGTATATATACATATGCATATATATATATATATATATATATATATATATATATATATATATAAATATATATATATATATGAACAAATGATTAATAAAACATGTTAAAAGACATCTTGAAAAAGAGTTAAAACATATTTAATTATTGAACTTATTATTGAAATTATTAAACTTATTGTAACTTTTATATATATATATATATATATATATATATATATATATATATATATATATATATATATATATATATATATATACTAGAAGGTCACCCGGCATTGTCCGGTCAAAAATACGCTTTAAATATGATATTTTGATTAATGCAGATCTCATATTTATTATTACATTATCTTGGGCCCGATATATAGTAATGATTTAAAAGTAAAAAAAAATGACTCGTGCACCAGCATTGAGAATCGAAACCAAAACATTAAGCTAACAATTTTCTTTTTCCTTTGACGTTAATGCCTCACCTATGAAGACATGTTTGCTGCAAGCCTAAGAATTAAAACAAGAACCAATTGCTACTACGCTATGCTTGCATATTCGTAATGCCATTGTTCAATTGTCACCAAGTAAATTTCATATTTTTTAATTTCCACTCTTTTGTACAGATTTTCCCCGACTAAAACACAAATTTAAAGTTTCACATAGGTCTGAATACCCTATATATGAAGTTTCCTGTCCAGAGACCTAAAACTGACTGAGGAGTTTGGTAGGTAACATTTTTTAAACAAATATATATACGCATAAATAAATATATATAGAAAGAGGTTTGTGTTTACTATAATCTTTTTATGCAAATATTACACAAGTATAAATCACGTAGAATATATGCACGAACATAATTACACGTAAAAATGATCCTCTCATAAGAAAACTTTAAAAACTAATAGAGAATTAATTAAAAAGAATGTTTAAAAGAATATGCAAATTAGCTAAATATTTTGCAGATGAATAGCCCCATATGTAAGAAAGTTGTATTTTCTTTTTTAAATAAATAGAAAACAGGGTTTTTAATATGAATACACACAAAAAAAAATTCACAAATGAGGTCTCGTTGGAAAGCTAATGACCTGAATTGTGTATTGGGCTATGTGACAGTTGCCCTTAAAGTTGCACATTAAGGGGATCATCTATCATCCAGAGCCTATTTTTGGCACTTTTTACAGCCGTAAAATGCTTCAATCATACTCGTTTGTTCGGTGGGAAGATATCCAAAAATTGAAAAGAATTGAATTTCAACAAGGGTCGTTGATAGTGCTCAATTATAAGTTTATGGAGGTTTCTAATCTTTTGTTAAGTAACTTATCCCTATCTTTAAATCGTACAATAAATAATTTTTCGGAGAGGCAGAGGTAACATGAGGAGCTAAGTGAGGAACATGTTTTAGCTTTTTTGAGAATATTCCATTTTATGGTTGGTGTTAGGTTTTTTTCAATGAGTTCTTTATAATAAGCTAAAAGTGATGTGGTAACTTTACTGCTGGGGTTTTCAAATGAACTTTTGTGACCTCTAAATCTTTCCTTGAATGTATTTCCGGCCATACCGATATAGTATTTACAATTATTTGGGTTTTCGTTCGTGGAGATTTTTGCACTGTATACTACTGATGTCACTAAGCATTTATTTCTATAGTTACAGGATTTTGTGGTGTTATTTTTATTTGATTCGGATGTGCTATTTAGAATCTTCATGTTATGTTTGTTTATGATTTTTTTCTAATTTTTCGCTACAGCTATAGCTTAGTTTTATTGTATCGTGAAAAAATGAAAAAGATAATCCTCAAAGTCGAAATAGTTTCAAATACCAGAATGGTTAATTTCCTGGACGTCACTCTAGATCAGTGGTTCTCAACCTGTTTTAATCATGGACCCCTTTTCCCTTCTTTTTATCTTGGTGGACCCCTTCATAACTATTGATCATTAGACAATCTTCTATTTTTCACTAATATAAATTTGGAGGTTTTAATAATCTAAGAAATATTATTATTTATTTTTAAATGAAAACTAATTTAATGCAAATAAAGTACTCTAAAACAACTATAATAATTATGATAATTTTGTTATGTTTTGCCTGTGGACCCCCAGAAATATTCCATGGACCCCTAGGGCCTATGTGGACCCTGGTTGAGAACCACTGCTCTAGATAAAAAAAAAACAACAAAATATACGCACCCTATAAAAAAAGATAACACCGACCCCATATACGTAAACTCAAATTCAAACCATCCAAAATCTATAATTAAACACATCCCTAACTCTATCAGCAAAAGAATAAGTTGAAATTTGTCTAATGCCGACATTTTTAACACCCAAAAATCGTTCTATGATAAAGCACTCAAAGATAGCGGATACAAAAATACAAAACTAGAATATATCCAGCCTACACCTAACACTAAAACATCCAGAAATAAGAGAACAAGGAAAATCATATGGTTCACCCCCCCCACCCGTTCAATTTAAATATCAAAACACACTTAGGAAAAAAATTCCTTAATCTAATAAAACAACACTTCCCACACAATAATATCATCAATAAAATATTCAATAAAAATACAATAAAAATTATTTAGCGTACAATTTAAAGACAGAGATAAATTACTCAACCAAAGATTAGAAACCTCCATAAACTGCAGACATTACAAAGAACATCTTCTTAGTAATCTCAATATTACCCCTTAAGTTTACCCCATCCACCCCCCAAAAAAGATAATCGGTATAATTGTAAGTATATACGTCTACTATTTGTTTTCCTTAAGTATTCATATGTATGCATATTTGTGGGTTATGTTGAATTTTGTATATGTATGCATCTGTGTATCTGTATATCTGAACCTGTCTTTATACCTGTATGCGCGTTGTACAGATGTTTTTTCAAATATTTTTATATCCATTTGTATGTATATCCACTTACTAACGTCTGACTGTTCTGTGAGAACTTTGTTAGTTTTGATATATGTATACTCACCCCCTGTGGGTTTTTTGGACACATACCCAGTGCACTCATTTAGCCTAACATCTTAATTAACAAAACTTACCACTAACAATTAAACAATACCAATTACATAACACCCTCTATGAAGTAACTACCCAAACTCGATGACTTTCTCTCAATACTGCTTAATTTACCTTATTTAGCACTAAATATACGAATCTAGAATTTTCCTTAGAGCTTTATCTACCCCTATCCCCTAACATATATGAAAAAAATTAAAATAACATAATTTAAGTTCCTAAAATAAAACACTATATAACTTCCAGAAATTACTTTCAAATAGTAGAAATCACAAAAGTCCTCAACCGTACATTAAGCTCCTCGAGAAAACCTTTAAAAATAATCCCAATAGGTGACTATGATAAAAATATCAATATACAATAATACACATTGATAAAAATTATAAGCAATAAAAAATTATAAAATAATAATGCATACACAAATGTAAAGGTAGATTAATGGCCATGATAACACATGATATATAAATTCTTATGTACATATATATTTATATATATATTACTATAGACATCTAAGCATACCGAAAGCTAAAACTCCCATCATTTAATAAGCTTTAATATTTTAACTTATTAAAATACCAACCAGAATAAAATCAAAACACAAATTAATAATCGATTTAATTAAACCAGTAAATATATATGGTGGATCCATAACCCTACTAAGACGAAAAATTGTCCTGAAGACGATATTTGGGTTTATTCCATATACATTTACGTGCGTGTATATGTCTATCTGCGAATATATGGGCGTATAGTATCTATTACTCGTTTTTGTGTATTTGTTCATGTATGTATACGCGCATAAAGAAACAAAATAAAAAAGACAATATTACCACTATTCAATAAGCTTTACCATCAAAACATAAATATGTAGATTAAACATCCAACTTGCTAAAAGTAAAACAGGTTCAAAGTTAATCTCAAAACAAAACACACAAATAAGAAAAAAAAATAACTAAAATTAAATAAATAAGAAAAAAATAAATAAATAAAATTAAATAAATAAATAAAATGAGGAAATGGAAAACTGAACTAAAAGACATCAAATTTTTATCAACTGACCAGTTGACCCGATTTAGTTGCATTTGCCACTGAAACACCCCTCAATGACCTGAAATTGGATCCTCACTAGTATCGCACTTCATCAGTAGCCATGACAACTGTGCTACCTCAATTTTTATTCCCCTTTCTCCCCCACTGTCTTCACACCCTCTGTATTATTGTATTACCCCCTCCTTACTAATTCCTTAACCTTAAACTATCCTTTCAACCCCTTTCTTAACCCCTTCCTTCTCTTAACAGAAACCGAATCTTCAGAATTAACATAAACTCGTAAGAACATTAATTCCGCCCATCGCCACTCATGACGAATTTTCTCTCCTCAAAATTTGAAAAAGACTTTTTGTACAATTTCAGCTTTTGTACTTTAACTTTCCTTGCCTATTGATATCTAATATGAATGAAACGGTATGCACATCATAACAAGATATGAGCGCATTTATATAAAAAATTGAAATATAAAAATGCACTTTCGTATAAATACTTGAATTCATTCAAGAAAGTATCGCTAACAAAAACAAATAAAAACATCTACCTAAAAGTGATACATTTAGTAGTCCAGCAAGGTTAGCACCGTGGTAGAGATTTAGGCTTCTTATCACGAGGTGCCGCTCTCGAATCTTGCTAGATTTAGCCACTCTAATGAGTCGTGGACGATGAAACACGTGTCAGTGGATAATTATATTTTAAAAATAATATATATGTCGCTCCCCATTAAAAGGGGGTACCAGATTGGTCAATGGTAAAAATGCACTTTCGTATAAATACTTGAATTCATTCGCTAACAAAAACAAATAAAAACATATATATATATATATATATATATATATATATATATATATATATATATATATATATATTAAAGTGAACTTGTTGGTGTATGTGAAAAAATATCTACCAAACTCCTCTGTTGTTGGAATTTTTTTGTACCAATAATTATGCATCCCCCTGTTTATACATTATATTTTTATTCTGGTTTTTATATTTGATTTTCTGTATTTCGTATCTTTTATGATTCTTAGTCTCGTATATTTTGAGTTCGTACGAAACTCCCTTTAATTTAAAGAAAAAGAGCAATGCTAGCTCCTTGATGACGTCACAAGCCCAGCGCGAAATTCAGTCTCTTTTGGATTCTGGCGACGTGGATATTGGACGTGGTTTCATTGCCCGGTACCGATATGGAATTTTGACGAGCCCTCCTTCAAAGAAGAAAACCCGGCAAGAATACCTCGGACGCGTTGAAAGCGAACTTCTGAAGACTTATTTACGTGGCTACGGTTTGCACGTAATTGGAAGGAGTGTAATTTTTAAAGGACTTTAAATTGAGCAAACAAGAAAAAGTCACATTGCCTGGCGACCATCAATTTGTGAGTACGTTCCTAAAATTTATTTCATATGAGAGAGTGATTAGGAACTACTATTTGAATCATATTGTATTCGTTCATTGATACGACATTTTCAATATAAGAACCAGCGTGTTTTTCTCATTATATGTTGTTACCTTGGCGTTCTGTTTTTAAATTTAATGCCCAAAAAGGGAAAAATTTGCAACCAATTTTATTGTAAATAAAATCTCTTCTTCGTTTTGAAACAAGACCTTTATATTTTATTCTTTACCCCCCCCCTTTTTTTATTCCATCCTTTTATTTATTTATTTATTTTCTTTTTTGCAGGCTAGTTATTTTTGCGTCGAATTTATCTGAAAGAGGATAAATTTCCGATACTGTGAATATTTAGTCTATAAAGTTAAAATTTGATATATAGATACTTTGGACCTGTAGTAGACTTTTGATTTGGTTTTTAGTCAGTAAAATAGATGCTAAAGAAGTCAAAATTGAAAAAAGAAAACATTAACCTTGGCCTCGCGACTGCACTTGTTTATTGATGCGCATGCGCTAATTAAAAGTTAAGTAAGGTAGTTTTTGTAGTTTTTGCATACATATGGATTTGGGCATATGATAACGGATAAAGCTGGATAACTTTATGTTTCGTTTTCAATTCGTGTTCATAACAGAACTTTTTTTTCACTTTTCGATATCACTACTCTATATTAGGTACAATATAATAATTAGTAGGGAATTGGCTCTATAAAAATAAAATATGAAATTTGCATGAATTAAAATATCACATTTACGTGTATCTTACGGCCGAGTAATGCCGAGCATTATATATATAATTTATGTGTATGTGTCTGTCTGTCTCTATTTTTTTTTTTTTTTAGAGTGTATCCGAGACCCAAGGTCGCAGTGCGGTGTGATGCAGGTCAAATTTTTATGAACTGTTGTTATATGGGTTTTTAGCCGATAAAAATAGCTGCTAAGGGGTCAAAATTGTAGAAAGTTGGAATTTGGCAAGCGTAAGTTGACTTAAAGTGCTCTTTTACATATGCACATTTATATGTTATAAGCGGTTCATTTTTAACTATTTCTTATCCATCTGTCTATAACTTAAATGGTACAACTAAGACTGGAGTACTATGTGTTTTAGTTGATGACATCCAAGTCATATTTTTTTAAACTTTTTAATTCACTGCTATATATTGGAAAATCTAATCTAGTCTTTTATATAAAACTCACAATGTCTGTAGGTCTGTCTATCTGTCTCCATTTTTTCAAATTACATCCTCTTTTTAATGCAAAATTGCAAAGCAGCGCATCAAATGATTGCATCTTTGGTCCATTGTTTTACATGTATAAAAGTGAATGTGTCTGTCTGTGCCTGTACAAATATATATTTGCATTCAAGTCAGTTCATTTTTTACTATTTCTTATACATCTGACAATAGCTCAAATGATAACGACTAAGACTGGAGAACTATATGTTTTGATTTCGGTTCTAGCTGATGGCAAGTCGTATCTATTTATTTTTTTTTACTTTTCGAAATCACTAATATATATTTTGGGTACAATATAATAATTGGTAGAATATCCTCTCTATAATAATACGAAATCTGCATGAATGAAAATATCATATTTAAGCGTATTTTACGACCGGCAACGCCAGACTCCCGGCTAGTATATAATAAAAAATATTTAAATTGGCTTGCACAAATGTAATTACGTTTCCAAATGTTTATCCTTCGTGCATTCATACATGTGTGTGTATATACATATTATATATATATGCGTGTGGGTGTGTGAACATTGGCAATGTTTTAATTAATAGGTAAGCTTTTAAATTCGGTCAAATCGTAAAGAAGATGGCACTTTCTTTTTATGGAAAATGATAAAATTATTAATAAACTTTAAAAATAAACAAATAAAATGGAGAACACAAAGTATTAATTTGAAAGCAGTATTGATATGGCAGATTTTGACACGTTTAATGTTCATAGAGCATTCACTTTCCCCTCGACCTAAAACATTTTAAAACAGCTGATCAATCTGACCGAATTTTATCGGATTAAACATGTTTTGAATAGCTGCTGCCATTTTTGTTCTAGCGTTATTATTTTGGATTTTCGGAGTTTGACTCTAACACTTAATGTATGGATTTATGTTCATTTCAGCCCGGCGTTTCCCGGGTGTTTGTAGGTGTATGTTGAGCAAAAAAAAAAAAAAAAAAGTGGTAGTAGGAAGGCAGGCTTGAATCCGTACCGTGAAAGAGGAAAAGAATGGGGGGGAAAAAAACGTGAAATCTTTGCTGTTACGACCACCGCCAAAACGGAAGTGACGTAGGTTTAAATTAAGGCTAGACAATCTAAAAGAGGGGATGACTTTCCACAATAGTGGCGAAAAAAGCGACCCTTCCCTGTATAAAAGTGCCCAGTTGAAGGTGAAGAAATGAATGATTTTAGCCAATTTTTCGATATTTGTCGTCTGAAGGGGCGAGCTTCAAAACGATACTGATCTTGTGAAAATCCGTCGCCTCTGTAAAAAGTTTTACGCAGACATGAAAACATACATACATACATACATACATTTATATATTGGTAACTTAAATTTTCGACCCAAACCGATTAAAAAGCTTGTCCTATCTCTGAATACCATTTATGTAAAATTTCAACTGTTTAGACCAGAAATTGTCTGAGTAATTTGGTAGAGACCACTGCGGTCAATTTTATTTTTAAATTTGGACCCCTATTATGACCCCTTAACATTTATTGTTTGAGGCTCAAATCAAGTTATTAAATTAGATCCATATCCAAGGAATCTCTATTTAAAATTTCAAGTGTTTAACCCCAAATTGTCGGAGGAGTTTGGTAGAGTTCTCAAAGGTGAAATCTTTGAACTTTGACCCCTTAACAGCCAAATTTCTAGCCGACAATTGATTTTCCAAATCTCAGTGCTCTGTATATCAAATTTCGAGTCTGTAGACTTAAAATTGACAGAGTATTTGCGTAGGGAAATGTACACAGACAGACAGACAGAGACTTTCATTTATATATATATATATATATATATATATATATATATATATATATATATATATATATATATATATACTAGCAGTTCTGCCCAGCTTTGCTCCGGCCCCATGTACTGTTCATAACTTTATGTGCATATGTATATATTAAGAAGTGTGAATATGTACGGTAATAGGCCTCCTTAACTACCATAGAGAAATATTTGTAGAGACCGCAGAGGTCGAATTTTTTAAAACTTCTACCCCAATTTTGACCCCTTAACATTTATTGTTTTTGGCTAAAATTATATTAAAATATTGGATCCATGTCTAAGTAACTCACATCTTAAAATTTCAAGTGTTTAGACCCAAAATTGGCGGAGGAGTTTGGTAGGGTTTGTAAAGGTCAGCTCTGTAAACTTTGTCCTTTTGCCAGCCAAATTTTCGACCCAAAACTGATTAAAAAGCTTGCTGTATGTCTAATTACCCTTTATGTAAAATTTAAAATGTTTAAACCCAAAATTGGCTTAATAATTTGCTAGAGACCGCAAAAATAAAATCTTTTGGACTTTGACCTCTTGGAAGCCAAATTTACAGCAAAAAAAAAAAAAACGATTAAAAAGCTTGTCTTATGTCTGAATATACTTTATGTAAAATTTCAAATGTTTAGATCAAAAATTGTCTGAGTAATTTGGTAAAGACCGCAGATATCAATTTTTTAAACTTTGACCCCTATTATGACCCCTTAACATTTATTGTTCTGGGCTCAAATTCAATTATAAAGTAAGATCCATGTCCAAGGAACGTATATCTAAAATTTCAAATGTTTAGACCCAAAATTGGGGGAGGAGTTTTGTAGAGTTCTCAAGGGTCAAATTGTTGAACTTTGACCCCTTGACAGCAACATTTCTGACCAAAAACCGATTACAAAGATTTTCCCAAATCTCAATATTTCATATCTAAAATTTTGAGTCTGTAGAGTTATTTTGTACGGAAATGTACACCGACAGACAGAGACAGACAGACATTTTCACTTTTATAGATATACTAGCAGTTACACCCGGCTTTGCTCGGGCCCTACGTACTGTTCATAAGGTTATGTGCATATGTATATATTAAAAAGTGTGAATATATAAAGTAATGCCTTTCTGTATAATAGCCTTCATTAACTACCATAGAGAAAAGACAGACAGACATTTTCCCTTTTATAGATAGATAGATAGATAGATTGGATGCAATATATAGTAATGATTTAAAAAGTATTAAAAAAAAGACTCATGCGCCACCACCGAGAATCAAAACCAAAACGTTCAGCTCACGATTTATTTTGTCTCTGCCATCAATGACTGGGCTATGAAAACATTTTTACTGCAAGGCTAAAAATTAAAAAATGAACCAATAGCTACTACGTGACGCATTCGTAATGCCGGCGTTCAAGCTTCAGCTGGCAAATTTCAATTTTTTTAAATGTTCACACTTTTGCACCGATTTTTGTGGGCTAAAACCCAAATATAAAGTTTTGCATGGATTCAAATACCTTATATATGAAGTTTCATGTCTGTAGACCAAAAGCTCTAGGAGGAGTTTGGTAGGCCAAATTTATTAAACAAAAATATATACGTATACATAAATATGTATGGAAACAATTTTGTGTTTACTATAAACTTTTTACGCAAATATTATGCAATTATAAATCATGTATAATATCTGCATGAATATAATTACATGTAATAGTTTACTAAAGATGATCATCCCATAAGAAAACCGAATATACTAATAGGGAATTAATTAAAATGAATGTTTAAAAGAATATGCAAATAGGCTAGATCTTTTGCTAGTGAATGTAAGAAAGTTGTATTTTTTTTTAAATAAATAGAAAAGAGGGTTGCCTTTTTTCTGTTGTTCTTGACCTTCGGGCTTTTCAAACTCTTGTCCTCGCTCTTTTGGGACAGAGGAGGACACTGGATGAGCAGACAGGTCTGTATTCAACGTCCGTGTGAGGGAGGTTTAGGAATGCCGGATTTGAAGTGTCATTGAGATGCTGAGAGGCTGGCCTTCCTTAGCCACTACCTTCAAGATGATCAACCATGGCAACCCGGGAGCATTGCCGCCTTTCCTGACCTCATTCTCGACCCCTCTATCGAGAGTCGTCGCAGGCCGCAGGGAGATTCAGCCTTCCTGAAAGAGTGCCGACCTTGTGACTGCCACCCATAGGGAACTCCACAGGGATCTAGTGAGGGAGGCCGCCGACGACTCACTATGCACGTGTTTGGGTTGGCTGCAGAGTCAGATCCACTCTGTGTGGAGTTGGGCGCCAGGTTCGAGTCATCTGAACAATTCGGAGTTCTCTCTGACCTGGCGATTGGCCTGAAACGCGCTTCCCCTCAACAATATACAATGCAGTTCTGGGTCCTTGGAGTTGCTGGCCTGTCCCCCTTGTGGGACGACAGCCGCAGAAACAACTGATTACGCATTTTTCGATTGCCATGAACTCCGCCAGTACTTGTCGTATGTTGGCGAGGTGACGGTTCGTATCGACCCCAAGCATCCTCGCCCGGTTACTGTATCAAACATAGTGGACAACGTGAGGCCGCCGTGGGACCGGGAGAGATAAATGGTCTACCTTGCAATCCTAGCCATGGCAAGAATGGTGGTTTGGACGTCGAGACTGCAAGATGGCCAGGGTGGGGGGCTGCCTTTTTCTGATCAGGATCTGATCGCTTTCTTTAAACACCAACTACGGGTAAATATCAAATGTGACAGAAGAAGGCTGCATTGTGTGGCTTTTGAAAGAAGATGGATACATGTAGCAAGTCTGTGTCTAAGAAGAGAGGCCAAATTTGAATACATGTTCCCCACCACTATGGTTCTGGGGTTCCATCGGACCCCCCCCCGCCCCTTTCCAATTTTACTTCCTTTAGCCTCTCAGCCAGCTGAATAAATCTTGTTTCTCTTATTAGAAATCCCCCAAGACCCCAACCTCCAAAAACAACAATTTTTTCTTTTGCCCCCCCCTCGAAATTCAACCTATCTTGAAGGAAATCAAATCAAACACTAACACCCCCCCCCCCGCTCTCACCGCCAATTTTTTTCTTTTCTCCCCTATCTAGGACACAACCCCTCCTCCCTCGATTTAGAGGCTGCCCACGAAACCCTGGTTCCTTTACAAACCAGAGTGAAACGGGTGGTCTAGCATTTCAGACAGGGTTGGGAGGGCTTTACTAACCTGTTTTTTTTTTTTTTTTTTTTTTCCCCAAGTCCCTCGACACAAATGAAATTTTATTAATATTGTTATCCTTTTTGTATTTTTTGATATAAATAAAAAATGTTTTAAAATTGTGTTTAAGTAGGACCCCTCCACCCACACACACATGAGTACAAAGTAAAAAGGGTAACCATGATAAAAGATGCTGGCCGAGAGAGAAATCTTTTAAACTTTCCAATAGAGACGAGATGGATCAACCAACCTCACCATCCCCCTTCTTTTTGAGTTGGCCTTGTGCCTAAATTTTTTGTTCATTTTCCCAATTGTATTTTTTTCCTGTGAATAAAAAATTTAATATCTCAAAGTGTAGTATCTGTTCTGCAGATGTTGCACATAAGTTAATTGGTCCTTGGTCAATGTAAGAGAAACCCTTCATACTGAGACAATTACTATTTTTGGGGATACTGCCAGAGTTCCCCCATTTTACTCTTGTTTTAGGACATCTGGTTTAACCCCACATAAAAACTACCTTGTGTCTAATTAGCTTCCGTGGGGAAGCAAATAAATACATTAAATAAACAGAAAAGAGGCTTGTCTCTTTTCTGTTTTTCTTGGCCTTCGGGCCGAGATCAAAGTGTAATATCTGTTCTGCAGATGCTGCACTTAAGATAATTTGTCCCGGTCAGTGGAGGGGAAACCCTCTATACTGGGACAATTATTATTTTGGGTCCCAACCAGAGTGCCCCTTTTACATTTTTTTCGGGGAGCTGGTTTAACCCCACGTAAAAAACGACCTTGTGTCACGGTTTGCTTTGGTGGGAAACCAAATAAATACTAATAGAAAAGAGGGTTTTTAATATGAATATCAATACACACAAAAGAAAAACGAATTTATAGGAGTATATATATAGAGAGAAAGAGAGAGATGTTAAATTTTACCGATAGTATCGTTAGAGGAATTGAAGACCTACTTTAACCAACAATATTAGAGTGCAATAGATCCGATAATATTCGAACTTATCATCACTGATGCCCTAGATAACAAGACTACTCATGAAGATAAAATAAACACTTCTTCCGAAGAATTAACACAGCAATTAATTAAACGTAATAAATTTCTTATTTGGATTCTTTGGACTACTGTTCTCATCTTGAGTTCTATTTTCTGTCAGTGTAACTTCCGACATTCTTTGAATGAACAAGTCTGTGGCATAGTGGATAAAGTGTTTGGTAAAATTCAGTTGTGAAGTTACACTTTTCTAGAGGACGAAGTTTCAATCCTTAGTGTGGCCAACACTCAAAATATAATTGCGATTTATTTAGAACTTCTACCCAGTCAATGCTGATAGAAGGATAATACCCCCCCCCATTGGTTAAATAAAGGATTCCGTTTTAAATTCTGTGCAGATTTTCGAGTTTGACAAGATTCATCTGAAGAAGGTCGCAGGTTACATCGACCTAAACGTTGTGAAAAATAAACTTAAGATGAGAACAGTAGTCTAAAACATCCAAATAATCCTCATCTCAACAATTCAGTAAAGTAATAAATCATACAGAAATATAAGATGAGAACAGCTAAAAAGGAGATGATTTTTATTTTTAACATCAGAATAATTGAAAAATACATATCATTATAAAAATTGTGTGAATACATCTTTCGAAATTCAAGGAAAAAATTATGTTTTAATTTCTATGCTGTGATACAATATTATTTTAATAAGAATCCATTGGGAAAATCACGCCCATCACCCCCTTCCAAAAATGTTGAGCATAAAGATAAAGCACAAAAAAAAAATAACCTGAAAAGAAGAAGAATTTTCTGGATATTGGGAATTTTGGATTCGAAAGAAAGAAGAATGAGCATTGTGAAAGACAAAAGCAATGGTGGAGAAAATGGGAATATGCAAGGTGGAAATTAATGAAGATTTGTAGAGTTTTGGTTTACAAACCCATTTATGTTTGCAGAATGGTTTTCATACTTCCACTCCCCAACACTCCGATATCTTCTTTATTTTTTTTTATTTTTATTTTTATTTTTTTACATGAGGGTCACCGCTTATCAAGGCCCTGAGGCCACTCGAGGATAAGGATTAATAGGTATATATTAGTCATTGTGATTTTAGCGTAATAAACATTAGTGGGAATTTTGTAACTTGGATTACTTAGGGGGACGGTTCAATAAAAACTTGTTCACGTTGGACTTGAAGACAATCAGATTGTAGTCAGCTGGAAAGCAGACAAACGGAATAGAGTTCCACAGGCGAGCAGTTCTAAGAAAAGAAACCCTGTTATTGGAATCTACATTTAGGTGTAGGCACGGATAAAGAGTGATAGTGGCTCTGGAAAGACGAGTGTTTTTCATGAAAGTCTGGTGAGGGGGGACCAGAGATCGAAGTTCAGATGAGGACCTGCCATAAAAATAACGATCAAGCAGGGACAGGCTCACTATGTCTCTTCTGTGGGAAAGAGGTTGCAGAGAAGAGAAAAGGGCATCCCCCACTAAGTTACAAAGTCTATTTTCAACTCAGTCTAGCAGCTCCTGCCCAGATGTGGCAACAGTACTCCATCATTGGCCGAACCTGGCTTTTATATAGGTAGAGAATTGCATCAGGAGTGAGATATCTACTGGAGCGGTAGAAGGATCCCACCATCTTTTCAGCGACTTTGGCAATTGATTTGATATACGTGTTCCATTTCAGATCGGGAGTAAAGGTCAAACCCAGAAGCTTGTCAAAACATGAAGCCTCCCCAAGACGAGAGCCATTCATTTCGATTGATGGCAGCTGGGCAGCAGAGAGTTGATGATGTAAAGATAGAAGCTTGGTTTTAGATGCATTAAAAGTAATCAGTCACTTCTTTCCCCATTGTACCACGTGCTCAAGATCAGAGGAGAAAGAGTCAGAGAGAACTTGGTCGTTTACGGTCTTCGAAGTGCTTCCATAGATGGTAGTGTCGTCAGCATAAATTTCTACAAATGATCTAAGGATGTGGTCTGGAAGATCATTAATGTAGATCAGGAAGAGAGTTGGACCCAGGATAGACTTCTGAGGGACTCCAGCATTAATACTGAGAGCCTCTGATTTCTACCCATCAACTATTACTCTTTAGAACCTATCAGAGCGAAATGATATAATAGTTGAGAAGCTTTATTAATATGAAACCAGAGCAATCACTTCCAGCTTTATAATCGGAATAGTTTGAAATTTTCATCGAATAAGAATACAAAAAAAAAATACAAAAAAAAAATACAAAAAAAAAAATACAAAAAAAAATACAAAAAAAAATACACAAAAAAAAAATACAAAAAAAAAAATACACAAAAAAAGAATACTAGAAAAAACCTTAGATTTTGGATATTCTTCAATTTTCAACATTTATTTGAAGTTTCTTTTTTTCATTTTCCTTCGTACATTTCAGTTTAGCCAATTAATTATTTCAAACTAACAATTATACATCACTTATACACACATACACACACACATATATTCATTTAAGGATGTCGTTTTCATTTTGATGTAACTATAACTATAATGAGAATCTCCCGTTATTCTCGTCAAAATTGAAAATATTTTCAAATTTTCACCAGCTATGGATAAATACCTCAACTGCCTTGTGGGTGCCTTGGAAAAGACAAAGGCTAAGAGAGTAAACCTCAACAAAAAATCTGGTTTTAGAGTCCCTAACCCGATAGGCAGATGAAGGTGAAGCACTGCAACATCTTTCTGTCAACTCCTGCAACTGCACTGGATCTAGTCGTATTGGGTTGCCTTTCTGTCGGACTATCTGCAATGCCGAGAGGGAGAACTCTGCTAGCTGGACAAACCTGGGTCTTCTTATCATCCGCCCAGATCTGCATCTGGAGAGCCAATTCCAGCTTCGAACTGTATAGTCACAGCAGATGCTACAGTGCCCCAGAGTACCTATTTATAATGCCTCCCCACAGGGGGCATTGTAAGTTAGACACCAAGGTCGTTTTTTAATGTGGAGAAAAGGAACAAAAATAAAAATTGTCTCAGTCGTGAAGGATTGCTCCTCCTGTCAAATCTGCTTGATGATAATTATGATTGTCACCTTGGTGAAGTTGACGAAGATATAAAAAAATTGGAATTCTTTGCCGAAAGGAAGAGATTACAGTATTTTATGAAAGCTTAAGGAAAAAAACAAAATCAATGGACCTCTTGAACTTTTGAACTTCATACGGAGATATTGTGATTTTGCTGCACATTTTCCTTATTCGAACTGTTAGCATTGCTAGCTGTGAGTGCTCTTTCTCGAAACTGAAGCTTATAAAGAACTACTGTCGATCAACAATGAGCCAGACAAAGCTTACAGACTTAACAATCCTATCCAAAGCGAGGGAACATGTCGATGGAATGATTTTTGATAGTTATTGATAAGTTTGCCAAAAAAAGTGCGAAAAGTTTGTAAATTTTCAACCGACTTGATGCCTTGCGGCAATTCTCTCACAAAAAATAAATTCATAGCATTATTTGTAATTTGTAAATTAATTTATTTTACATTTTTAAAAACTATTTTTTAAAGGAGTTGCAACATTATTAACAACAATAAAAAAAAGTAAATAAGAATGATTTTATCATTTCATAACATTTTCAGGTTTTCAAATGTTCTCATTTACATTTATAAAAAAAAAAATATTTTCTAAAATGTGCGACAGCCCATTTCTTGAATTTCGCCTTTGAACCAACCGAGCAATTACACTCACGGATTTCAAACAACACTAATTCAAGATACTTTTTTTTCTCTTAGGGAGACTCGACCTTTTAATAACATTATGAAGAAAAAGAAAAGAAATACAATGTAAACCGCTGGTTCGTCTTTGGAATATTTATGTATAGTTTAGGTATTTCGGACGATGTGAAAACATCGTTAAACTCACGACTCGCACAGCAGCCGCCGATAGCATAATGGTTAGGAGCCTTGACTGTCGTACAGGCGGTCGGGTTTCAATCCTGGCTTGAGGTAGCTTGAGGTAGCTTGAGGTAGGTGTCTAGCCGCACCGATGAGCTGTGAAACAGCGAAACAGTACTGTATGTGGATGACTATATATATATATATATATATATATATATATATATATATATATATGTGTGTGTGTGTGTGTGTGTGAGTGTATGGCTATATATATATATAAAGCTGAATGTATGTGTGTGTCTGGTCACGAATAGGCTCCTATATGGTTGACTATTTTAAAAAAACTGATTACATATAATGATAGAAGATGTATCGAGACACAGGAATGGGTATGTTTGATCTGGCACGTTTGATTTGTACGGTGATTCATTAAAATTGTGGAGTCTGCGTTCGCGCCTGGTCCACAAAGTATGGAAATAAAAAATTTAAAAATTACGAGGTTGTCTCCTCAGCAACCGACAAGGCTAACATGCTTGCCAGTCGGTTTGCCTCAAACTCCACACTGGACCCTTCCAACCGCCCCCTACCTGACTTTCCTATGCGGACAGACGCCACACTAGACGATCTGAAAACCACCCCTGCTCAGGTGCATGCTATCATAAAAAACCTTGACACCTCAAAAGCATGTGGACCCGATCTTATCCCAGCTGTGCTATTAAAAAAGTGCTCAGCCGAAGTAGCTCCAGTTCTCTCCAAACTCTACAACAAATGTCTTAATGAAGCTTGCTTTCCGGGCTGTTGGAAAACTGCTTCTGTTGTACCAGTATTCAAGAACTCTGGCGAAAGGACAGACCCATCAAATTATCGCCCCATTAGCCTCCTCCCACTTTTTGCCAAAATATTTGAGACCATAATTAACCATGCTCTAGTCCATCATCTTACAGATGCTAAACTACTGACTGACAAACAATATGGATTTAGACAAGCCCGTTCCACAGCAGACATCCTCACTGTGATCTCTGAACGTATATACCATTCACTGGACAAAGCGGGGGAAGGCAGAGCGGTAGCTCTAGATATATCTAAGGCTTTTGACAGGGTATGGCATGAGGGTCTCCTCAGTAAAATCAGATCATACGGTATCACTGGTAGAATACTTAACATAATTAAATCCTTCTTAGATAAGAGAAAAATCCAGGTAGTCCTCGACGGTCGCACATCTAAACAATATGATATAAATGCGGGAGTGCCCCAGGGTTCTATCCTTGGACCTCTATTGTTCCTGATATTCATAAATGACCTCCCCGACAACATTGCCTCTGAGATGGGTATATATGCTGATGACACTACACTCTATGGCAGACACGACAGGAAGACGAATGAACACATTTCTAAAGAAATGGCAGAAACACTAGAGGAAGACCTCCAATCTGTAGTGGAATGGGGACAAAAGTGGTTGGTCGCGTTCAATTCTGCCAAGACTAAACTAGTTTCATTCAATAATTACAAGAAACCCTCTCTACCACCCATAGCAATGGCCAACGACTCTTTATCTGAGAGTCCATCTTTCAAACTCCTTGGCCTAACGTTCACAGGAAACATGAGTTGGAACAATTACATTGAAGGCATTGCCAGGGCCGCTGCAAGAAAGGTAGGCTCTCTCTACCGTGCTAGAAAACTACTAACACCCGAAAGTATCCTGTACCTCTATAAGGCCACCATTCGCCCATGTATGGAGTATTGCTGCCACATCTGGGCTGGTGCATCTGCTACTAGTCTCTCGCTCCTTGACAAGGTTCAAAAGAGAGTCGCAAACCTGATAGGCCCTGAACTGGCATCTAAGCTTCAGCCTCTGTCCCATCGACGAAATGTTGCATCCTTCTGCCTTTTCTACAAGTATTTTAGTGGTGAATGCTCTGACGAACTGCAATCACTTGTGCCCCCACGACGCGAGCACCCTCGACAAACCCGACAGGCTACTAGATCCCACCCCCACACTATAGAGATCCCTAGATGTAAAAGATCTTTTTACTCCAATAGTTTCTTCCCCAGAACCGCAAGACTCTGGAATTCCATTCCAGGTCCCTGCTTCCCCAACAGTACTGACGTGCAGAAGTTCAAGTGTAACGTGAACCGACACCTTGCTGCCCAAATCCCTACATAGTACCCCAGTAGTTGTTTCCCCTGATAGTAGCCCCCTACACCAAAGTGGCAATTTGCCTTGTTTGGGGTGAAAATGTAATAAAAAAAAAAATTAAAAAAAAATTAAAAAAGTTTACAAGTGTTTTTGATATAGCTGTACATAAGAATACTTTGGTAAGTATGTTTTAACTTAAATAGGGATGGTATAATAAAATTGTGGAGTCTGCGTTCGCGCCTGGCCCCCATAGAATAGAAACAGGCACAAACTTTAATAAAGACTTTTCATATCTATCTGCGTAAGTATACTTTGATAATTATGTTTCAGTTTGAAGAAATATGGTATAATAAAATTATGGGGTGTTCGTCCGCGCCTGACCTCCATAGAATGGAAATATGACACAAAGTTTAACAAGGTTTTTTAATATAGATCCACAGCATATTGTGATAAGTGTTTCAGCGTGAACAGGTATGGTATAATAAATTATGGGGTTTATCCATTTTATTTTTACTTTCATCATATTTTGCTTTGGTTTTGATACCCCCAAATTCGAAGCTATCTCCCTACAACCCTTCCTTTTCATAACCTATCATACTTTCATAAATCAGAGTCTATTTCCTGTAGGTTGTTTTTGAACCCAGTCAACGACGGGTTCTTTTGCTAGTATATATATATACTAATAATATGTAATGAATCGCATTTTTATGTAGTTTATAGCAAAGTGGTAAAAAGAGTTTGGCAGTTCTTTGCAAAAATTTACACCCCTTTGACATTTTTGAAAGTTTAACAATGATTAGAAATTAATTTTTATAAATACAATTATTTCAGATTTACATTAAATTGATCATTAGATACAGATTTAACAAAATTATATGAATTAAAATTTTTTAAACTGTATTTTTTATACTTCATTATTTTGATTATAAAATCAAAATAATGCAATACATTTTGAACAAAATTGGAATAAGTATTCTAAACATAAGATTTAGCATTATTATCTCTTGATTTTAAAATTAAAGGAAGTATTATTAATAAATAGTATACTAGCTGGTGTTGCCCGGTTGAAAAATACACTTCAATATGATATTTTAATTGATGTAAATTTCATATTGATTATTATAGAGCTAATTCTATATTTTTTATTGTATTGTACCCAATATATTGTAGTAATTAAAAAAATTTTTTTTTAATAATTACTCGAGTGCCATCAGCTAGAATCGAAATCAAAATATATAGCTCTCTAGTGTTTTTCGTTACCATTTGAACTAAGTCCATATGTATATCAAAACCTTAAAACTTAACATAGTTAATCGTATGAATTTAAAATTGTCGCATGCGTAGACAAGATACGTTTAGTAATCTTACACCAAGTTCCAATTTTTCAAGTTTGACCTCCTAGTAGCTATTTTTATGGGCTAAAATCTAAATCCAATTTGTTCCACGAATCCAAATCTTCATTATATCAAGTTTCAAGTCTGTGTTATATAGCGGTGTTGCTATATAAATGTTGCTATATAAATGAATATGTTAAATAAGCGTTTATATAACGAGCATGTAACCATTTACGTGTGTCGTCTAACATTTATGTATTCACGTGTCTATTGAATGTGCATACGGTTTATATATTCATTAGCATGGGTACCCGGCGTTGCCCAGGTGTGGAGAGGTTTTATTGTAAGAGTATTGATCAATGGAGCCCTATAAGCCGTTTCAAAACTACCTAAAAAATGAAAATAGCAGCGAGTACCCACGTTAGTGCAAAAAATAAATAATAAAGTAGCAGGCAGGCTCGAACCTGTAACGTTAAGAGGAAAAAGAAGAAAAAAATGAACAGTTTAGTTGCCGCATCCACCTGGACATACAGCGCTTAATCATTGCAGACCGTCTGATGACTTTGCAAAAATGTCGACGAAAAAAGTGACCCCTCCTTGTAAAAAACGGCTCACTTAATGAGAAAAAAAAGGAATGTTTTTTGCCAATTTTTGGATATTTATTTTCCAAGAGAAAACGCTTTCAAATGATACCCATTTTATCAGTGTTGGTCGCGAGTGTCAAAAGTTTTAGCGAGACATACAAACATATGCGCACATAACAAATGTTTGAGATTTATATCATATAGGGGGGGGGGGGTACCTGGCGATGCCCGGATGTCTTGAGGTAAATAAAACTCGGGGGGGGGGGTTAAATAATAAAAAAAAAAATGTTTTGGTAGGTGAGTGTATGAGGATCGAACCCATACCCTTGAGTTGGAAATTAATGTGTGAAAAAAAAAAAAACGTGCGATGTTACCATTGGGCCACCGCGACATACAGCGTAGATGTGTTTGAATTTATTTATCTAACTATAACTATAAAAACAGGCGTGCATAATAAAAGTTAACTTTGCTGCTTCCATTTGACCTAATTAAGAAGGTCAAATAGAAGTCATGCAGCATAAGCGTCTGTTCCTGGCGCATTGCCACGAACACGTCCGTTTGAGTTTAGTTTCATTTTATTTATACTAAAAAGCCCAATCAGCATGCAAGAAGCCAAAATAACAATAATTTTGTAAAAATCGACGTAAATAAATCTATACGCTACGCGCTTTCCTAATTCCTAGATATTATGATATAGGACCTATATACACAGTTTTAAGCGATAGTAACGACCCCGGGAACGCGTGCGAAAGAAGCCTTTTGAAGACATACACGAAATGATCACACATATTTTGCCTTTTATATATATAGACTAGCGGGGGGTACCCGGCGATGCCCAGGTGTCTTGAGGTTAATCAAAACTCCGGGGGGGCGGGGGTTAAATAATAATAAAAAAAATGTTTTGGTAGGTAAGTATGAGAATCAAACCCGTACCCTTGAGAAATTAATGTGTGAAGAAAAAAAAACAAAAAAAACGGGCGACGTTACCCATTAGGCCACGGCGACAGACAATGTACACAGCTTTGAATTTATTTATTGAACTATAAAAACAGGCGTGCGCAATAAAAATTAACTCTTCTACTTCCATTTGACTTAATTAAGAAGGTCAAATAGAAGTCACGCAGTTTTTCCCGAACAGATGTTGGGGAGAGGGAAACCAGCTCCCAATTGTCCAGATTGAATAGCAATTGTCTGATGTACAACATTGATCAAAGCTGATTGCTTCTGAACATTTCCCGGCGCAATGCCGAGCACTTGTTAACTTCGAATTAGTTTTGCTTTTTATACGAAAAACCCTCATCAACATGCGAGGAGCCAAAATAGCAATAATTTTGTAAAAGTCAACGTAAATAAATCTAGATGCGACACACTTTCCCAAATCGTACATATTATTATTTAGGACCCATATAAACAGTTGTAAGTGATAGTAACGACCTCGGAACCGTGTGCGAGAAAAGCCTTTTGAAGACATACACGAAATGGTCACACACATTTTGCCTTTTATATATATAGACTAGCGAGGGGTACCCGGCGTTGCCCAGGTGTTTTTCGGGGTATGTGAAAAAAAGCCGAAGTGTTGACGGCGCGCAGTTGGAAAATAGTAAAGTGCTTTAAAAAAAACAGGTGCGCGTTTTTGATTGACGTGACGGCGATAGGTATTCAACAGTTATTTTGTGCAGGACAGTTTTGAATAAATGGGTTTGTTTGTTTTTAAAAACCCGCTCCCTACAGTCTGATATGACGAAGTCGACATTGAACAAACTGGCTCTGGGCCTGTGATTAGAGTCGAGGTTTGCTTTTTTTATACCGAAAAGCGAATCTAACGCGTGCCGATGCGGGAAATGTGGAATAATTAAGGTTTGAAAGTGAATAAAATTAAATAGAGAGGCGAGCTCCGTGGGTAATTCGTAGATATTACAATTTATAGATGATATAAAAAGTTTTAAAAAGTTGTGAAGCAAGCAAGCGCTTGTTTGAAAGAAGGGGGTACCCGGCGATGCCCGGGTGTCTTGAGGTAAATCAAAACTCTGGGGGGGGGGGTTAAATAATAAAAAAAATGTTTTGGTAGGTAAGTATGAGAATCGAAGCCGTACCCTTGAATTGGAAATCAATGTGTGAAAAAAAAACGTGCTACGTTAACCATTGAGCCATGGCGACAGACAGCATTAAGCAGATTATTTAACTATAAAAACAAGCGTGCACAATAAAAGTTAACTCTGCTGCTTCCATTTGACCTAATTAAGAAGGTCAAATAGAAGTCATGCGGCGTTTGGGTTTGTTTACCCAAATTTAACTGTTTCTTCCCCCTTGGGGAGGGGGAAAGCAGCTCCCAATTGTCCAGATTGAATAGCAACTGATCAAAGCTGATTGCTTCTGGACGTTTTTCCCGGCGCAATGCCTAAGACGTCGTTTGAGTTTACTTGACTTTATTTATACTAAAAAGCCCAATCAACACGTGAGAAGCCAAAATAGCAATAATTTTGTAAAAATCGATGTAAATAAATCTATACGCTACGCGTTTTCCTAATTCCTAGATATTATTATATAGGACCTATATATACAGTTGTAAGCGATAGTAACGAACCCGAGACCGTGTGCGAGAAAAGCCTTCGCCAGACATACACGAAACGGTCACACACATTTTGCCTTTTATATATATAGAAGAAGACTAGCCTAGATGGCCGGCATTGCCCGGGTGTGGTAGGTGTTTAAGGGTTTCAGTTGAGCAAAAAAAAGCAAAATTACAAGCACAAAAAAAAAACAGGAGTAGTAGGCAAGCTTGAACTCAGGCAGAAAAAGAGGTGGAAAAAGCAAACGGTTCATTGATGCACCCATCGCGATTGTAACGTCACGGGCAGCCGTAATAACGTGCTTTATTCGACGTCATGGACGCGAGGTTTAATAACTTGCAAAACTATCGCCAAAGCAGCTACCCCTCCTTGTAAAAAACAGCCAAGTTGATAGTAAAAGAATTAAGGTTTTTACCAATTTTTCGATATTTGTCGTTCGCGACATGGATCTTTCAAACGAGTTCAATTTTGTCACGGTCTCATGCATCCATCGAAAGTTTTTGGTAGACATACAAACACACTCACACATACACATTTTGCCTTTTATATTATAGAATATACTAGCGGGGGGTACCCGGCGTTGCCCAGGTGTTTGGAGATGTGTGTGCTCGGGCGAGGGTGGGGGGTGTTAATCAAAACATAAGAATAAGCGAAGTAAATATTTTAAAAACACACACACAAAAACTAACGTAAGGTAAACAAACGATGTTAAATGTAAAAATCGGAAAAACAAAAAAAGAAAACAAAAATGAACGTTAAAACTTCTTTAAAACATTTGAAAAATCTCCACCCCCCAAAAAACGCGTGAAAAATGGCTTCAGTGGGTGGGGGGTACCCGGCGTTTCCCGGGTGCTTGTAGGTGTGTGTGTCGGGGGGGGGGGAGGGTAAAATTAAAAAAAAAAGTTTTGGTAGGTGAGTATGAGGATCGAACCCGAACCCTTGAGGCAAAGTTGGAAATTAAAGCGTGAAAAAAAAAAAGTGCGACGTTAACCAATGGGCCACCGTGACATAGAAGGGAAACGTGTGAATTTATTTAAGTAATAAAAACAGAATTGACACGTGGCTGCAATAAAAGTTATTTGACCTAATTAATTAGTTCAAATAGAAGTCACGCAGTTAACTTTAGCTGCGGGGCATCGTTTGGGTTTGTTTACCCAACTTTGACTGTTTTTTTTTCCTAAGATGTTGGGGAGGGGGAAACCAGCTCCCTATTGTCCAGATTGAATAGCAACTGTTTGATATAAGGAGCTTGGCCCCACATTGATCAAAACTGATTGCTTCTGGATGTTGTTCCGGCGCGATGCCGTGAACATATAGTTAGCTTTGAATTAGTTTCGCTTTTTATACGAAAAAGCCGAATCAACACGTGAGAAGCCAAAATGGCAATAATTTTGTAAAAGTCGACGTAAATAAATCTATATGCTACGCGCTTTCCCAAACCATAGATATTATTATCTAGCGGGTATATAAACAGTTGTAAGCGATCATAACGACCCCGGGAGCGTGTGTGAGAAAAGCCTTTGCGAGACATACACGAAATGGTCACACACATTTTGCCTTTTATATATATACTAGCAGGGGGTACCCGGCGTTGCCCGGGTGTTTGGAGGTGTGTGTGGTTTTGGGTAAATCAAAACTCCGGGGGGGGGGGTTAAAATAAAGAAAAAAGTTTTGGTAGGTAAGTATGAGGCAGAGTTGGAAATTAAAGTGTAAAAAAAAAATGTGTGATGTTAACCATCGTGCCACCGCAAAATACTAACAGAAACACGTTTGAATTTATTTAACTATTTAGAATTGGCAGGTGCATGTTTTAATGACTTAATGAGGTCAACTTTGTCTGCGGGTTAGGGTTAGGGTTTCATTTACTGCGGGAACGCTTTTTTTATCTTTACTTTCCCAAGATGTTGGGGGGGGGGCGGGACTTCCGTGCGGGCACCTGTCAATTTGGTTCTTACTTAAATAAATTCAAACATCTTTCAGTAACTCATTCTGGCTGGCCGAAAGGTTCATGTTTTTTTCCCATTTTATTTTCCAACTTTGCCTCAGGGCGTCAGGTTCGATCCTACCAACTTTTACCCCCCCCCCTAATTCTGGCAGTATTTTTCCGGTCACGATCGCCGGAAATGTACAAAAGCAATCAGATTTGATCAATGTGGAAATATTTTCCTTATATCAGACAATTGCTATTCAATTTGGACAAGGGGAGAATTAGTGTCGCTTTTATTATACGAAAAAGCCTAATCCACATGCGTCGAGTGAAAAATGTTGAATATTTATCTTTCGAAAGTCGAGCAAATTAAATAGACGGGCGACCTCCGTTGTTAACTCCTAGATATTATGATTTATATGTGATATAAAAAGTTTTAAGAAGTTGTGAGCCAACCGACTGCTTCTCGGAAAAAAGCCTTTCTTGGACATACACAAAAAGCGAACATACATACACACATTTTCGCTTTTATATATATATAGACTAGCGGGGGTACCCGGCGTTGCCCGGGTGTTTGGAGGTGTGTGTGCTGTTAAATAAAAAAGAAACAGCTGGGGGTGGGGGTAAAAGTTGGTAGGATCGAACCCGCCGCCCTGAGGCGAAGTTGGAAAATAAAATGTTAAAAAAACATGAACCTTTCAGCCAGCCAGAATGAGTTACTGAAAGATGTTTGAATTTATATAAGTAAGAACCAAATTGACAGGTGCCCGCACGGAAGTCATAGAGCGTTACAACGACGACGACGACCATGTAAGCAATAGCTATTCAGCAAATGAGATCGATAATCAGGTTTGTTTGTTATAAGCGAAGTAAAAAAAGAAAACATAAAAACGAACGTTGAAACTTAAGCGGGGTGGCAATCAAAACATCGAAAAAAAAAACACACAAAAAAACTAACGTAAGGCAAACAAACGATGTTAAATGTAAAAATCGAAAAAACAGAAAAACTAACGTTAAAACAAAAAAAACACACGTGAAAAATGGCTTAAATAAGTCTGTTTCGACATTAAAATTTAAAAAATCGGTGGGTACCCGGGTGTTTTTGGGTGTGTGGTCGGGGGTGGATAAGCGAAGTAAAAAAACAAACAGAAAAACGAACGTTACGTGAAAAATGGCTTAAATAACACTGGTTCAATATTTAAATTTAAAAAATCGAAAAAAAACAAAAGAAGACCTCTCACACCACGATTCAAACCCAAAACATTTAGATAACGAACCAACGTGCTAACCAACTGAGCTAACGCGACGTACATGAAATTTAGGAAGTTCTTCAACTATTTAAAGTAAATCAGGTCATGACGTCATCTGACGCATGCGTAGAATCGGTCGTCGTCACGAGGGGACCGTTTTTGTTGACCCCCCCCCTATGTCGAAAATTGTCGATTTCGGAGTGAAATAATTAACGTTTTTGGCCAATTTTTCGAGCGAAGGATGGGGCTTCAATATGATACCGAGTTTGTGAATTTTCGTTGTGTCTATCGAAAGTTTTTAGCGGACACACAAACACACATAAAACATACATACATACACACATTTTCGCTTATATATATATATAAAATGAGAATAATGGAAATAGTATTCCGGCGAGATAGATAAAAAAGGTACAAACCAAGTTAAGTGTTCATCAACATTTCGTCTTTATCGTGAGACTTTCTCTGGATGAATGAAATTAAGAAAACAAAACGCCAATACAAATCTTTGAAAATATATTTTTGATGTAATGAAATGTATGGCTTTGTTCCGTTTCAGAAATGAGAAAAAGTCGTTGGAAATTCGAAAAGGTGGGGGAGGCATAGGTTATGAAAGAGAAAGATATTTTTTATAACGTCATTTAATCGTTAATATATTTAAAAAAGATGTGATGCAATTGATATTCTTTTTGGAACGAATATGTCAATTATAATCAAAATATAGTTTATATAGGGTACAATATAATAATCAATAGAGAATTGGCTCTTTAGTCATACATATGGAATCTGCATAAATTAAAATATCATATTTAAGCATACTTTACAACTGAGCAACGCCGGGCGACCTTCTAGTACACACACACACATCTATCTATCTATCTATCTATAAATTCGTTTTTCTTTTGTGTGTATTGATATTCATATTAAAACCCCTTTTTCTATTTATTTAAAAAGAAAATACAATTTTCTTATATATGGGTTGTGAGATTGCATTCACTAGCAAAAGATCTAGCTAATTTGCATATTCTTTTAAACATTAATTTTAATTAATTCCCAATTAGTTTTTCCGGTTTTCTTATGGGATGATCATCTTTAGTAAACTATTACGTGTAATTATATTCATGCAGATATTCTACATGATTAATACTGGTATAATATTTGTGTAAAAAGTTTATAATAAACACAAAATTGCTTCTATATATATTTATGTATACGTATATATTTTTGTTTTATCTATCTACCTATCTATCTATCTATCTATCTATCTATCTATCTATAAAAGTGAACGTGTCTGTGTACATTTTCCTACGCAATAACTCTGTCAATTTTTAGTTTACAGACTCGAAATTAGATATACAGGGTACTGAGATTTGGGAAAATCTTTGTGATCGGTTTTCGGCCAGAAATTTGGCTGTTAAGGGGTCAAAGTTCAAAGATTTGACCTTTGAGAACTCTACCAAACTCCTCCGACAAGTTTGGGTCTAAACACTTGAAATTTTAGATATAGGTTCCTTGGACATGGATCTAATTTAATAACTGAATTTGAGCCGAAAATAATAAATGTTAAGGGGTCATAATAGGGGTCAAAGTTAAAAAAAATTGACCTCTACGGTCTCTACCAAATTACTCAGACACTTTCTGGTCTAAACATTTGAAATTTTACATAAAGGGTATTCAGAGATAGGGCAAGCTTTTTAATCGGTTTGAGTTGAAAATTTAAGCTTCTGAAAGATTTGACCTTTACGGTATCTAGCAAACTACTCACTGAATTTTGGGTCTAATCATGTAAAATTTACGCATAACGGGTATTCAGACATGCGGCAAGCATTTTAATCAGTTTGGGGCGAAAATTTGGCTGCCAAAATGTCAAAGTTGAAAGAGTTTACCTTTGCCGTTTCTACGAAATTTCTCCGCCAATTTCGGGTCTAAAGATTTGAAATTTTAGATGTAGGTAACTTGGACATGGGTAAAACTTTATATTTTAATTTGAGACCAAAATAATTAATCTTAAGGGTGTCCAAATTTACCTCCGCCGTCTCTACGAAATTAATCAGACAATTTGGGGTCTAAATCGCTGAAATCTTACATAAAGTGTATTCACACGTAGAGCAAGTTATGAACAGTGCATAGGGCCTGAGCAACGCCGGGATGAATTGCTGGTACATATTTAAAATAATTGTAAGCTATACACATAATTATTCAAATATTTATTAAATTATATGCATAATTATTAAAATTATTATAAACACTTTTTTATTCATACAGTTTCATAACCTGTCTTGAACTTAAAACGTGGTTTAAAACTAAAATGTTTGAATTTGTTCATTGCAAATCATCAAGCCAAATCATAGTAACAACTCATGCCATTCATTTCAAAGATGACATTTACAAATAATTTCTTCGAAAGATAGTATTGGAATTTTCTATTATCATCTAATTCAGTTGCATTGTCTATCAAATTTTCCACTCTTTTCAAAATTTTTCTTGTATTGAAACTATTTGAATTTCATTGTGCTTAAAAATTATCAAAGAAAACATGTCAATACTTGTTGAATTATCAACAATGAAGATGGTTTTACTTTTTTGTCTTAGCAGAAAAAAAAAGTTTTCTTCTCTTTTTAGTTTGATTTAACAAAGATGTGATGAGATTCTTGATTAAATTATTAAATACTTGCCCCAAATATATTTCAAAATTTAGTTTTATATCCGTAATGAAGCAAGGGAGGGGGTTTATATTATAAATGTATTAAAGAAGGTGTCCAATAATTTATAAGTTGGTTGGTAGATTATTTTATAATTTTTTGGTTGAAAATTAGAACTTTTTGAACCAGCCTACGGATGGTGAATGTTCGGGGATACAATTTAACACAAAACCTTATAATAAGATCGAAGACAAATTTTGTTTAGTAAACTTTTATTAGAGGACCAATAATAATTTAAATTTTGTATTTCCAGATATTTCAATATTATTTACATTTGCATTTACTCTGGACGTTCAGCAAAACCAACACTTTATTTCGATTTATTTATAACTTGAAATTAAAAAAAATAAAAGAAAGAATAAAAGTATAATATAGAGTTCAGAGTTGTAAGTTGTAACAGACAGTAATCCTCATTCTGTTTAGGGTAATTTCGAGGCCGCCTGTTAGTTTCAAAAAGTGAATAAAGTATATGATTATTTAATAATGTACCAAATGATTCGATTAATTGTTTCTTCATGTTTTATGATGTTTAATATGAACTTTAACTTTGCCATAAAAAATGAATGTTTTAAGACATGTCATATTTATTGGATTTGCACGTCATTCAGTTACGATAATTGTTGCATTTGTTTTTTCAAAATGAATGTAATTGTTGTTTCAGAAAAATGGCTATTCATCATGAAAACTAGTGATATATTTCTAACAGAAAACGTATTGTATCAAAGGCAGATGTTGTTTTTAAAAGAATTGAGGTTTCTAATTTTTATCCTCCTCATGAGATTAATATTTATTGTTATTAAAAAAATTTAAATAAATGCTTTAAATAGCCATTCTAACTGATGAAAGGAAATTTTAAAATGGAAATGTGAACGATACAAACGATGCTATTTTTACTGAGAATGAAATAAACAGAAGATAAAGATTGGAGAGAGAGAAAAACAAGGGAAGATTAATAAAAATGGAAAAAGAGAATGAAGTTGTAAATTCAACGCATAAGAACAGTATGAATAGGAGTGGGGTGTAAATATGAGAGGAAAGAAAGGGTTTGCGAAATAATAAAAGCTTGATAAGAGCGGAGGAGGATAAAGAGAATAAAAGAGGAAAGACCATAAGAGAGAAATTAAAAAGAATTTGAAATATGTCGAAAAAATAAAAAAGATGAAAATGTGCAACAAATGAGTATGACAAAGATAAAGAGTCATATTATCAAATAATATTAAAATCAAATTTTAACGTTTGATAAGTTTCATTTTCTAAGCAAATTCTCATTTAGAGTTTTAAAAAGTGATTTTAGATACAGATAATTAAATTGAAAAAAATTTGACTAAGTAAAGTATTAAATGACATATTTTGGTATTAGCAAGAAATCCTCATTAATCTTTGATAATTTTGAAGACATTGAGATCTAAAAGCACATGGAAGAATTTTGTTAATAATATAATGAAAAAGACCATTTTTTCCATTACATTAATTGCAATTTTAAAAGTTGAAGCACCAAATTTATATTTTGATCTGAAAATATTAAAAAAATTATTTTATATTATATTTTTTTTTGCAAATTCTAACATTTTTAAACATATATCATTAACCGTTCAAGAAAATCTGCCCTCTGAGGTTATGGTTAGTTTACAACTTCTGTTGGAACATTAACATAGAGAATCTTTTTCCAAATTTCAAAGTTGTTAGCTTGGATTATTTTTATAGATAGTCACATTTTGGTAAATTGTGAAAAAGAGTTAAAAATATGGCCGCTGTTGTTATTTCAAATATAATTATAATTTGAAAATAAGATTTCCATTTATTTTATACTTTTAATTAACTACATAATGAATTAAACTTTTGAAAACTTTTATATTTCCATGTGATACGAGATCGAGGTTAATGTGACGTCATGAACACCACAAGAATGACCAGGGCTGATATTTAGTATCCGTGATTGGACCCATCGGCATACTCTTGTAAGGGCGCTTCAGAAAATCGTTGATAAATTAAGGAAGGAGAAATAGAAGTTGGGGCTAATTGCCTCCATGGATTTTATTTAATGGCTTCCTATGATGGCACGATATTAAGTCGGTTTTATATGGAAGTTGTATCTAACTCTATTGTGTGTAGAAATATCAAGTTTCCTATCAATAAAACAACTAGATATTTCTGTTGAAATATCAAGTTTCCTATCAATATAACAACTAAATATTTCGGTTGAAATATCTTGTTTCCTATCAATATAACAACTAAATATTTCTGTAGAAATATCAAGTTTCCTATCAATATAACAACTAAATATTTCTGTTGAAATATCTTGTTTTCTATCAATATAACAACTAAATATTTATGTTGAAATATCAAGTTTCCTATCAATATAACAACTAAATATTTATGTTGAAATATCAAGTTTCCTATCAATATAACAACTATATATTTCTTTTGAAATATCAAGTTTCCTATCAATATAACAACTATATATTTCCGTTGAAATATAAAGTTTCCCATCAGTATAATAACTTGATATCTCTTTTGAAATATCTGGTTTCTTATCCATCTAGATATTTCTGTGGAAATATCAAGTTTCCTATCAATATAAAATCTAGATATTTCTGTCTAAATATCTAGTTTCCTATCAATATAACAACTAGAAATTCTTGTTGAAATATCTAGTTTCCTATCAATATAACAACTAGATATTTCTGTTGAAATTTATAGTTTCCTATCAATATAACATCTAGATATTTCAGTTGAAATATTTGATTTCCTAATAATATAACAACAAGATATTTCTGTTGAAATATCTTGTTTCCTATCGATATAACAAGATATTTCTGTTGAAATTTATAGTTTCCTATCAATATAACAACTAGACATTTATTTTGAAATATCTATTTTCCTATCAATATAACAACTAGACATTTATTTTGAAATATCTATTTTCCTATCAATATTACAATTTGATATTGCTGTTGAAATATCTGGTTTCTTATCAATATACAACAAGATATTTATTTTGAAATATCTATTTTCCTATCAATATTACAATTTGATATTGCTGTTGAAATATCTGGTTTCTTATCAATATAACAACAAGATATTTATTTTGAAATATCTATTTTCCTATCAATATTACAATTTGATATTGCTGTTGAAATATCTGGTTTCTTATCAATATAACAACAAGATATTTATTTTGAAATATCTATTTTCCTATCAATATTACAATTTGATATTGCTGTTGAAATATCTGGTTTCTTATCAATATAACAACTAGATATTTATTTTGAAATATCTATTTTCCTATTAATATTACAATTCGATATTGCTGTTGAAATATCTGGTTTCTTATCAATATAACAACTAGATATTTATTTTGAAATATCTATTTTCCTATCAATATTACAATTTGATATTGCTGTTGAAATATCTGGTTTCTTATCAATATAACAACAAGATATTTATTTTGAAATATCTATTTTCCTATCAATATTACAATTTGATATTGCTGTTAAAATATCTAGTTTCCTATCAATATAACAACTAGATATTTATTTTGAAATATCTATTTTCCTATCAATATTACAATTTGATATTGCTGTTGAAATATCTGGTTTCTTATCAATATAACAACAAGATATTTATTTTGAAATATCTATTTTCCTATCAATATTACAATTTGATATTGCTGTTGAAATATCTGGTTTCTTATCAATATAACAACAAGATATTTATTTTGAAATATCTATTTTCCTATCAATATTACAATTTGATATTGCTGTTGAAATATCTGGTTTCTTATCAATATAACAACTAGATATTTATTTTGAAATATCTATTTTCCTATCAATATTACAATTTGATATTGCTGTTGAAATATCTGGTTTCTTATCAATATAACAACAAGATATTTATTTTGAAATATCTAGTTTCCTATCAATATAACAACTAGATATTTATTTTGAAATATCTAGTTTCCTATCAATATTACAATTTGATATTGCTGTTGAAATATCTGGTTTCTTATCAATATAACAACAAGATATTTATTTTGAAATATCTATTTTCCTATCAATATTACAATTTGATATTGCTGTTGAAATATCTGGTTTCTTATCAATATAACAACAAGATATTTATTTTGATATATCTATTTTCCTATCAATATTACAATTTGATATTGCTGTTGAAATATCTGGTTTCTTATCAATATAACAACTAGATATTTATTTTGAAATATCTATTTTCCTATCAATATTACAATTTGATATTGCTGTTAAAATATCTAGTTTCCTATCAATATAACAACTAGATATTTATTTTGAAATATCTATTTTCCTATCAATATTACAATTTGATATTGCTGTTGAAATATCTGGTTTCTTATCAATATAACAACAAGATATTTATTTTGAAATATCTATTTTCTTATCAATATTACAATTTGATATTGCTGTTAAAATATCTAGTTTCCTATCAATATAACAACTAGATATTTATTTTGAAATATCTATTTTCCTATCAATATTACAATTTGATATTGCTGTTGAAATATCTGGTTTCTTATCAATATAACAACTAGATATTTATTTTGAAATATCTATTTTCCTATCAATATTACAATTTGATATTGCTGTTGAAATATCTGGTTTCTTATCAATATAACAACAAGATATTTATTTTGAAATATCTATTTTCCTATCAATATTACAATTTGATATTGCTGTTGAAATATCTGGTTTCTTATCAATATAACAACAAGATATTTATTTTGAAATATCTATTTTCCTATCAATATTACAATTTGATATTGCTGTTGAAATATCTGGTTTCTTATCAATATAACAAGATATTTATTTTGAAATATCTATTTTCCTATCAATATTACAATTTGATATTGCTGTTAAAATATCTAGTTTCCTATCAATATAACAACTAGATATTTATTTTGAAATATCTATTTTCCTATCAATATTACAATTTGATATTTCTGTTGAAATATCTGGTTTCTTATCAATATACCAACTAGATATTTCGGTTGAAATATCTAGTTGTCATATTGACAAGCACAGCTACACTCATCAGCTTTACTTAAATTCCATTTTGTTTACAGTATGATTTAGTCTATTTCTTTTCTGTATAGTTTAAAACTTTATTGTCGATTCTCTTCATTTCTTATTTTCGCTCTTGACAATTGTTACCATTCTTTTTTTACTGTAAATTTTAATGCTATTTATTTTCTTAATTTTGTGGCAAAATATCTTTAATCGATTTCTAACAATGTTTCTTTCATTATTTAAATAGAAATGTCTTTCATGATCGTGTTGATCTTGGTGGCGTTCCTTTGGTTTTTGTTTGCAGACCATGGATTTCATTCTTCATCAATGCTTAACTGTATGGATCAATCTATGGCTATGAACAGCATAGAAAATTCATAGTATTAATGTATGAATTCAACTTCATGGGAATCACCAGTTACTGCATGAACGCTTGAAGAAACGCATCATACATGCACGCCTGTTGTTTTCTCAGTGGTGTCATATGTCCACATTTATATAGATTTTCCAGTCTGCAATGAGTAGATCCAATATACTCAGATACAGCTAACTTGATCTAACTATTTAAAATATCATTAATTTTATAAGTGATTTTTGCTACCAAAAGAGTGAACTTTTTGTGTGGCTATAGTCGCATGCTTTACGCAGAAATTCAAATAAAAAACTATTTTTTGCAATCTACGCAGCAAGATCCTCAGAGTTTTAAACCAAACTTCTATAAACAAGGATTAATAAAAAAAGAATAGGACACATTGTCATATCGGTTTTATCTGATAAATCATTGGTAAAAAAAAAAAAACTCGTGCGAGAACTCTTAGTGAGTAAAAAAATATAAAAGCTTTTGGTAGGGAGAAATCATGACTCCTAAATAGTGTCTCAGCTTGCCTTCCATTCAGCATCATTTTATTGCTGTAATTTTAAGTAATTTTCAATATATTAAAGAAATTGATCTCCAACGTAATACAAGACAGTAACATAAAAGTGGATTATATCTTTATTCTTCAGATGGTAAACTATATTGTAGACGTCAATAATTTCACGAAAGAAACATAAACGTTTGTTTGTAATCAGCTATATGAACAGTAGCAGCAGCATCTGAAATCGTCAAATTATGTATCACATGAGAACATGCGTTGGCTTTGTCAGTAGTTCTGCTCGGTTGACTATCAGAGAAAACATTAAACACAAAACATTTATGATTGTTTGGAAATGAAGGTATGTAAAGCTGTTTCCATATAATACAATTGAATCCATAAAGCAACGTTTTGACAAGGAATTTGAGCGTTTTTTAAGCAATAATGAAGTTATAATATATTTGTCGATAATATATATATATATATATCTTTATATATATATATATACACACACACACACACACACACACATATATATATATATACTGTCGTTACAGAACTCAGATACGATTATACATTTTTCTCATAAAGATTGAGCCAGCTCCAACTACAAAAGGGTATTTTTAGGTGATCCACAAAGTGCAACTTTGTGCCGCACACACTGCAGATATCATCATTCACTGCAGCACTGCAGTGCAGCAAATGCATGTGCTTGAAATGCAGGAAGACATCTTGAAGCAAGTTGCCTGTGCACCATTACGTGAAATACCGTCATGTCGCCCACCTGCCATGCGATTTTACTATTTTATTATTTATATATAAGTGTCCTAGCAAGGCTGCAGAGGAGATAACCAAGGAGAGAAAAACCAAAGCAACAAAACATGTAGTTTCGTCTCATAAAACCAAAGATATGAGCATTTCAATATTTAGTTTAGATACCAGTATAGCTATATCCATATATATCGCTACAATTATATAAATGCAACTTTAGCTCTGTGTGTATATGCGACTTTGTTCCTTATAGCCTCCGAAACGGCTGAATAGATTTTCTTCAAAATTTACAAAGCGTTAGTATATAGGTCTGGGAGTGATCTTAGTGAGTTTTGTCTCAGAATGCCCCCGATAATTACTGATAACCGATAATCGAAACCGTTATTTTAATTTATCTATCATCGTTAAAGCCATATTTTATATATCGTCGCTTAGCAACAATGATAGAACAACGGGACATGAAAATTCTAAGTTGATAGCGTGTTTTTTTTTTTTTGCATGACGTGGTCTGTAGGTTCAAACTCCGCACATAAATTTCTTAATTTTATTTCCATCAACTGCAAAGAATTTTATAAGACTTGAAAAAAATACATGTTTTTTTTTTTTGTTGTTTTTTTTTGCATGACATGGTCAGTAGGTTCAAATCCCGCATGTCAATTTCTTAATGTTTTTTTCGTTAACTAGAAAGAAGTTTATATAAAATAATTTTATAAAAACAACAAAAGGTTCTCTAGGGTGCAATGTAAAATAACATATATTTTGGACTATGTTACTGCATGAACGCATGTGAAACTTCCCCCCCCCTGGGCGATTTCACGGATTTCAATGACAATAAAATATAGGATATATATATATATATATATATATATATATATATATATATATATATATATATATATATATATACTAGCAGAAGTACCCGTCGTTGACTTGGTTCAAAAACAGCCTACAGAAAATGGACTGTGATTGATGAAAGTATGATAGGTTATGAAAAGGAGGTGGTTGTAAAGAGATACATTTTTATACTCCAAAAATTTTACCCTAAGCAAATTATGATGAAAGTAAAGATAATTTTCACGAAAATATATTTTTTATATCAACTTTGTTTCCATTCGTAGCCAAGAGTGACCAACAAAATAATGTTTCCTTACAAAGAGAAAATGTTATAAATATAATAATATAAATATATAAGAAATAAATGTTACCATAGTCAATAAAAGTTACTTTTATGGTAGAAAAGTTCATTGGTTTGTATTTTTAAGTAGTTTGTAAAAAAATTTTTTTTTTAATTCACGAACCGGTTTAAAAAAAAAATCAAAATGGCAGCGACTTTGAAATAGAGAGCCCCGTTTTCAATTTGAAGAAGGGGCACCTAGGCATTCTGTGTTAACAATTTAAAAGAGTTCCGTCAACGTAAGGGATATTTATAAACATATTTTAATGTTTTCCGTTATTTTGTGCTTTATTTGATTATGGCATGTGTAGTTTATATAACAATTCATTTAAGTAGTTATTGCCTCAAATTTCGTTTTAATTTCAGTTCGCTGAAATTATTTAAAGTAAAGAGCATTAAAAACTATTTCAAAACAGAAAAAAACATGAACTGAACTTTTATTGACTATGGCAACATTTATTTCTTATGTATTTATTTATCGGGTAGTCGTTTGTTGGCTTTTCTGCCAAACACTCTTACTAAATAATATCGACGAAATATCGAAAAACAAAGAAACCAAAACAGTTTTGGAAAATAATGAAGCTTTACTTACTTTAGTAAAATAATCCGAAACAGCAAAATCGGATATTAAAAAAGTAAACACGTAATTAATTTAATTTTTTAAGCAAAGAATCGATATAAAGATGAATAAGAAGAAAATGGCACCCTTTTCAAGCAGAACAGCTTCGTTTCAGTTTTACAGTATTGAACGTTGTAGTATTGCGCCGTCGGATTCAGGGTTGTACTATTGTAATGTAAAGAAAACGCAGAAAGGGTTGTAATCAACTGAATTCCTTCTAGTACACTGACAAAAAAAGCTTAAACAGATATATAAATAAAAATAAAAAGTTATGTAAATGTTTTTAAAAAGACATGTAATCACGTGAGCAGGATTTTACCTTCTTTTGACACAATAACAAGGAACGTTCTTATTTTTTTAAAATTATTTATCGATTTATCTATTTTCGAAAGAGTGCCACGTGCAAGTGGAGAAGGAAAAAACAGAGTTATGCAAAATTTGTGTCGAGAATTGTCTAAAGTTCCGACTTTTTTTTTTTTGGCTTTCACTTTAATAAGAACGTGAATTTATGAGGTGAATTTATTCGACACAATATGATTCAACTCAAAAAATAAATAAAATATAACGTGAATAAGGATTAAAGTTAAGGTGTTATTGTGTACATTCACCCCTTTTAAAAAACCTTGTTAAACTTTGTGACATATTTACATTCTATGGAGGTCAGGCGCGAACGAACACACAATAATTTTATTATACCATATTTCTTCAAACTGAAACATAATTATCAAAGTATACTTACGCAAACAGATATGAAAATCTTTGTTAAAGTTTTTCAATATTTCCATGGAGTACAGGTGCGAACGCAGACCCTACAATTTTATTATACCATCCCTAGTTAAGTTGAAACATACTTATCAAAATATTCTTATGTACATCTATATCAAAAACCCTTGTAAACGTTTTTTGTTTTTCATTTTTTTTCCATAATTTGGGGATCAGGCGCGAACGCAGACCCCACAATTTTAATGAACCACCGTTCTGCCAGATCAAACATACCCATTCCTGATCCTCGATACACCTTCTATCATTATATGTAATCAGTTTTCTATAATAGTCAACCATATAGAAGCCTATTCGTGACCAGACACACACACAGCTTTATATTATATATATATATATATATATATATATATATATATATATATATATATATATATATATATATATATATTCTTTGATTATCATTCCATTCGGGGCAACGTCAGATCTCCTTGCTAGTATATATATATAATAAAATGGAACGTCTGGTTGATTAAAAATCGATAAACTAGAAATTTACAATCCCGTTTTCTGTGAAATTTTATAACAGTGAATCTTTATCATCTAACTGTGTTTTTAAACATTAAAAAGTAAATATTACCTTATTAAAAAAAAACTTTTATTCGTCGGATGACGAAAAATAACCATTCTGACTATAACACACTTTTTAAAAAAAAATCGTTAAAATAGTAACACAGAAATTGATATTAAATAATAACAAAATAGTTTTCGTAATGCAGAACTATTTTCGCCATTTTATTTCCGGTAGAAATGAGCGGTCCACGAATTGATGACTTCCGAATTACAATATTTCATTATCTGTTTAATCGATAAGTATAAAAAAGACATTCCCTTTTTTTTTAAATTTAAATTCATTGTGATGATGTCCTTATGATAAAATTATACCATTTTGAAATGACGAAAATAACGATTCTGACTACACGTGCGCATAAAAATCGTTTTTTGGCAGGATTGGAGTTTAGGTGGCGATTAACCTCGAACCCAAAACAACTCAAAGCAAAAACAAAAAGGACACATTATATTGATTCGCCAGTTTTTATCTATGAAAACAATGACCATATCGTTCACTTTACAAATAAGCTGAGCTTATTTTCCAAAATTAAACAATATGAATAGAATTATTTCTTTTATTGTTAGCAGTATTCTAAATGTCTTTTAATATTGACCTACTTTAATATTAGTCTTTTTCTTTATCGCTAAAAGGCATTAATATTAATTTTAATTCAATTTTAGTGATATTTGTTTACTCCGTTGACGTTGCGCAAAAAAACCCCGCTGGAAATGAAAAAAAAACAAACAAACAATAGAAACAGATTTTTTAAAATAAAAAACGAAACCATTTTTATTTACATTGTAAACATATAGAAATAGAACTTTTGATAATTAAAAAAAATTAAACAATACGAACAGAATTGTTCTGTTACTTTTGGTGGGAGGTGTTTTGTAACTTTTCTGTACTTTCACCTAACAATTTCATTTTTTTTTTTTTTACAAAAACACATATTGTTCACGGATGCATTTTATTATAAGGGGAAAACTTTTTTTTCCTTTTTTCGCCACATTAATTCTATCATGTGTGCATCAAATGTTGTCTTTACACTTTTCCCCTTTTTTTTAACCCTTCACTCTGATGACGTCGCGCAAAAAAAAAAATGCTGGAAATTAAAAAGAAAAAAACAATATACACAGATTTTTTTAAAATAAAAAACGAAACAATTTTTATTTACATTATAAACATATAGAAATAGAACCTTTGATTATTTAAAAAAAACAAAAATTAAACAATACGAACAGAATTGTTCTTGGACTTTGGTGAGGGTGAAAAAAAACCCACCACCATACCATAACAATTCTGTTCGTATCGTTTCAAATTTTTTAAATAATCAAAAGTTCTATTTCTATATGTTTACAATGTAAATAAAAATTGTTTCGTTTTTTATTTTAAAAAAATCTGTTTATTGTTTTTTTTTTCATTCCAGCGTTTTTGTTTTTTTTTGCGCAACGTCAACGGAGTAAGCAAATATCACTAAAATTGAATTAAAATTAATATTAATGCCTTTTAGCGATAAAGAAAAAGACAAATATTAAAGTAGGTCAATATTAAAAGACATTTAGAATACTGCTAACAATAAAAGAAATAATTCTATTCATATTGTTTAATTTTGGAAAATAAGCTCAGCTTATTTGTAAACTGAACGATAGTGGTCAGTTTGCATTGATAAAACCCGGTGAATCGATATAATGTGTCCCTTTCGTTTTTGCTTTGAGTTGTTTTGGGTATAAGAAAATATGAATGCTTTTCATTTATTAAAACCGTGGTAGCGTTGTGCTTTAAACTAACAATTTATTTTAAAAAAAATTACTTTAGCTCCACCTCAACAATTTTTAACATGGGTTGGTAGGCGTTGTTTATTCTGCAAGCCGTTCTTAACATGTGGAGAGTGGGAGTATTTATTCCAAAAGCTGTTTTTTACATGGGGATGTTAGGGGTGTTTATTCTGAAAGCCATTCTTAATATGGGAATATTGAGGGTGTTTATTCCTAAAGCTGTTCTTAGCATGAGGAGATTGTCGGTTTTCACTCCAAAAGCCGTTGAGAGGTAGGGGTGTTTATTCATGGCCGCTAGTGAATTATAGTGCATAGCACAGGTCATTATATCTCGAAAACTACGTTCCTCTGCAAATTGTAAATATGCATTTCTTATTCAGCATCGTCGAAAACCTTTAAGAGTAGTAATTTCCAAACAAATCGTGGAGGGGGATCTTATATAACAAAATACCAAAAACAAAAAAAGACAACAAAATAAAACAGACACCATGAAATTTACGTTCGTTAAAAGCGTAAAACAGGAATTGTTATATTTAAGAAATAAAGCATAAGTAAAAAAATGTTTTGTTTTTGTTTTTTTTTCGATAAAACTTATTCTAACAAACTTGAAAGTACGCTTTTTTTCTTTTTTTTCAGGGTTGTTTTTATATAAGAAAATATGAATACTTTTCCTTTATTTAAACCTTTGTACACAATAGCGTTGTGATTTAAACTAAAAATTTATTTAAAAAAAGAAAAAAGGGAAATTTTACTTTAGGTCCACTCCACAGTTTTTAACATGGGTGGGTAGGCGTTATTCATTCTGAAAGCTGTTCTTATTGGGAGATTGGAGGTATTTATTCATAGCCGCCAGTGAATTATAGTGCATAGCACAGGTCTTTATATCTCGAAAACTACTTTCCTCTGCAAACTTTAAACTAGATTTTCTTATTCAGCATCGTCGAAAACGTTTAAAAGTAGTAATTTAAAAACAAATTGTGTAGGTGTACCTGAAAGGCAGGATAAGTTACTAAGTTACCTAAATGGATATTTTTTGTGTTTTTTTTTGTATTACTGTACACATAGATTCGAAAAAGTTGCCAACAAACAAATGTATAACAAATATTATCAAATGCAAAATAAGTTACTTTTCTACTAAACTAGCTTATCCAGTTAGGTAGAAAAGTAACTTATCTTGCCTTAGAGAACATTTGTTATATATTTATTTTTCGACAAGTTTTTCGGATCTGTGTTCAGTAATACAAACCAGTTTGATTTAATGTAACGTTTAGTCGACTCCAAAAACCAGTGTTTATCAGTGTATTTGAAAAATACATATGGTGGCGGACACTGCTGATTACGTTGTTTTGGAAAATGAGTTAAAACTAATATACTATACAATATACTGTCAGAAATCCACCAAATATGTCAGCCTATGTCATGGTCACATATATTCGGTGGGTTTCTTATACTGTTATGTATAGTTTTTTAGTTTTTTACTTATTTTCCCAAACTTAACATATTCAACAGAGTCCACGACCATTTGTCTTTTTCATTGATAAACACTGTGTGCTTTTCCGATCTGATTAAACCTTTTACATTAAATAAAAACAAACAAATTATTCAGTTATGTAGAAATGTTACTTACCTTACATTTGCTTACATTTATTTGGTTTTGGACAACTTTTCGAATCTGTATATAGTACACCCCCTCACCCAAATATTAATTGAAAAGTAAGATTTTTGATTACAAAAACAACACAAAAATCGATTAACCATTCCAACATTTTAGCAACGTTCAGCTTAATCCATTGACTGCTGGTCGAGCCCA
>NC_136493.1:63733768-63843768 GCF_053919585.1 Euprymna scolopes | reverse complement strand
CTCATCCTCTTCCTAAAACAGACATCAGCAGGCTCGATCGTGCTAAATATTTAAGGCACTATAAGTGGGCTTCACTTTGCGGGTGATTACAGAAAAATCTGGATTTCTCTAACATTATGATTATTACGAGTAAAGGTTTGGCTTGGCACGAATTACGGACGTTCAACGTCATAGCTGCTGTTATGGAGTTTTCAATGAATCTGGCGGTGGCCGGACAAAGACAACCCGTTCAAAACAGCATCCTTGTATTATTCCCAGATATGTTTATGAATCTTTTGCTACTTAGTTATCGAAACTTGAATAGATATGTAATTTAATTGAGATCAGACTAAGTATGTTTGCTTGAAATTAATGGATGATGTTTTAAACCATTTTGAATAACATTAACCGAATTATTGGTCGTGCCGGGCACGAGTGACACTAGTCCCATCTCCGCCCCTGATATATATATATATATATATATATATATATATATATATATATATATATATATATATATATATATAGAGAGAGAGAGAGAGAGAGAGAGAGAGAGAAATAGATAGTACCTTTTTTTTTACAAATGTTATGAGTTGCAAATCTCAGCGACTATCAATCAGAATTTATTACATAGAAGCTCGCTGTAAAGCTAATTATCTATATTGTGTATGCGACATTTGCCCTTGAGGTCGCACATTAAGGGGATCATCCATCACTTAGAGCCTATTTTAGCCACTTTTTTTTTACAGTCATAAAATGTTTTGGTAATAATGAAATTTTCACGGGTGCTGAAAACGAAAAAAAAAAAAAACGTTTAAAATTCCAGGGAACGAGTAGTTTTCAAGATGAGAAGAAATTATAGTTTCAAAAAGTGGGGGATCACTTTACTATATTAATTTAATATAAAGTGAGCACACACTTTATGGCCACCTTTTGGGAGTGGTCTGTTAATTTTTAGGTGTGGTGTTTATTGTGGCATTGTAGACCAACAAAAATCTACCTTAAAAACATGTTTCCTATGGGTATTCGGGTTTACTGTAAACGAATATTGATTTAAATTTTCCACAAATAAGTATTTTTCTGAGTATTTAGTAAAAATATGTGCGCTTGCGCATACAACAATGGCCATCACTTATAACATAAAAGTTGTTTAATACCCGGAAAAATAATTTTTGTGTGGTAAATTTAAGTGCGATATTTTTTTAAGCACACCCGAAACTTATAGAAAACAAGTTTTTTAAGGTAGGTTTTATGTTGATCTATCAGGCCACAATTATCAACTAAGCACCATCCGTAATAAAATAACAGACCGCCCCACCCGCCAAAGTGGATGTTCATTTTATGTTAAATTAATATAGAAAAGTGATCTCCCACTTTTTGAAACTATATTTCTTTATATGTTAGGAAATAATCGTTTTCTGGAATTTTAAATGTTAGTTTTGTTTTCAGCATCCTCGAAAACCTTTAAGAGTGGTCATTTTAAAAGATTTTTTGGTGGTGAATGATACTCACCTTTACCAATGTTTCAGTCATAGTCATTTGTATTCTTAGTTTTGTATATGAATTACAAAATATCTGATATTTCCACCAAACCTCTGGCCTGGACAGAGGGGAGACTAAAATTTACTGTTATTGTTTCAAATGATCTAAAAAAACAGCAAGGGAAGACTTGATTCCAAATATTTCTCATATGTTATATCTCCCCTCTTTGGTTTTCATACATAAAGTAAATTTCACAGTGTAGTAGGATTATTTGATACTGGAGATATTCATAATCGTACTCTATTTCCAAGAGAGGAGAGATATAACACATTATAAATATTTGGAATCAAGTCTCCCCTTGATGTTATTTCATATCATTTGAAACCATAGCAACAGGTTTTAGTCTCCCCTCCATCAAGGCGAAAGGTTTTGGGGAATATATATATATATATATATATATATATATATATATATATATAGTACATAATGTTGTTGAAATTCAAAGACTTACATTTTTCTCTTACATAAGCCTTGTTTATTTCCTCTTGGATCTCTTCATTACAGCCGTTTCATTAATGGAATAACATTTCTATGATTTTATGTTTTCATAGAAATTTTCCTCCCATCAACTCGTCAGATGTGATTTGTATCGGATGTTATCAACAAAAAGTTAATTTGAACATGATAAACCGTGTGTGTTCGTTTGGAAAAAGAAATTCCATCTCCACATTGTTACAGATCAGCCATTTTGGGTACCATATAAACCAAAATTCACGTTTGAAACCCTGTTTTCATATTTTTAGATTTTACGTCTCTGTCTTAATTTCCAATTTTTTCCTTATTATTCATTTTTTCCTGTGGTTTTTCTCTATATTTATGCGTATTTATTCTAATATGCTTTTTGTTTGTTTTTGAATTGCTATTTATCAGTTCAGCTCCTTGTTTCAAGGGGAGGTCAATTTCATGGAAAATATCTTTATTACTAGTAACTTCCCTTACATTTTTTTCAAGTTATATACGATATATGCTCTGTCACAATATAGACCCATTGAGCTTTACTTGAATTTAATTGGAATTCGGTTTATATTCTGACAGTCTCTACCTGTATAATGGTATACATTGTAATTTACAATATTTCAAAAATAAACATTAATTTAACTATACATATAATTTGTAGAAATACACACACACACACACACACACACATCTATATGTGTGTGTGTGTGTGTGTGTGTGTGTGTGTGTGTGTGTGTGTGTGTGTGTGTGTAGACAAGGTGGAATGATAAAATTGCCACCCTAGAAAAGATGACATGATTCCATTTCCGTTTCATGAAAACCGTTTTTCTTGCTTTGTTTCAGACCCTCTACTAAATTCCAAGAGCGACAAGAGCCTTCTATCATATCTTAGAGTGACACAATATTCAACAAGCAAGATCAGAAATGCACCGCTATACAACTCATGCTCTCTACCGATCCAAATTATGACAACATTACCATTGCCAGCACTCTCAAAATGCAAATCTGGTGTTTCAACACTTTAGGGCACAGTTATGGTCTTTGGTGTGGTTTCAAGTGAGGGCCACATCATGCCACCTCACATCTTCAAAGTCAGCTTGAAAGCCAAGACTAGTGTACCTGCATGTGCTGAACAGTGTGGTGATCCCCTGGTACAATCAGAATAGCCACTGGCAGCAGGACTCAGCGCCGGCCCACAAGTCCAAAGAGACCCAGACTTGGCTTCAGAAGGAGTGATACAACTTTGTACCTTTCTCTCACTGCCCCCTCCTCCCCCTATCTGAACACGCTAGACTACTTTGTCTGGTCATATGTCGAGAACATCACCAACATAACCTCCCACAACACCAAAACCAGGATGATCGCCACCATCCACTGAGTATTCGCCAAGCTATCACTGCCGCTTGTGGAAAAACCATGCTCCTAGTTCTGGACCTGAATATGATGGTGATTGAGGCGGAAGGTGGCTACATTAAATAGATGTCAGCTCTACTATATAATCAAGTTACCTGAATTGATTTTTTTTCAATGAAAGTTTGAAAATACAGCTGTAGTGTTGTTTTCTTTAGGGTGACAAATTTATTGGTCCACCCTGTATATGGCAATTAAGCTACACAGAATTAATTTTCCGCATTTCATCCTCATAAAGAATCGTCAGGCTAAAAGGCATTTTAGTCTGACGAATTCTTATGGAAATGAAACGCAGAGAACTCTGGATAGCTTATTTTTCATATATCTTTTCATAACCTACTGCCTAGCTCTACATATATTTAGTCCTATTGAAGTAAACACTGAAAATCCATTTATACAATGTTGTATATTCTTATAACATTTTATGTGTGGATGGGTGTGTCTTATGCAGAACATTAGTTTTCTTTCCCACTTTTCATTCTCATATCATTTAATGACTGAAATGCATCAAAACTTCTCAAATGAATTCATTAACCATTACTTTGTTTTTATGATTTTACTTTATAAAAATGCATTTGTATAAATGCTTTCATTTCCATTAAAACATATCTCAAATAATAAGAAAATACATTCTAGGTTAAAAAACAAACTGATATATAAACTTCATATATTTTGCTTGTGATGGTTTTTAGATTTTCTTACTTCATTGCATCTAAGCATTTTAAAGAAGGGGAATACCACAGCATTTTCTGACCAAGATGATCTCACATGAAAACATCAAGAGACTGCGTCTACTTGTGATCATCATCAACGATTTATCACTTCTGAAAGAGTAAACCTCTGTCATGGAGTGTAAGACATCTAGGTTTTGGTAAAAGTGAGAGGTGTTGCTTTCATGCTAGGCATTAAACTTCTTTCAGAAAAATCTCTTTGGATTGACTGTTTGCCAATGCTAGCGTTGAGCACTTCAATTTGATAGTCGTTCTTTTCAAAGACTGCATACATTTACATATCCTTCGATTAAATTTCAATTCAGTTGCTTCTAGAATTTTATGCCATGTATAGATAGGGGACACTAATACCAATCCCCATGTAGTTAAAAACCCATAGTTAAAAACCCATAGTTAAATACCCATAGTTAAAAATCCATAGTTGAAAATCCATAGTTAAAAACCCTTGGTTAAATATCCATAGTAAAAAACCCTCGGTTAAATACCCATAGTAAAACCCATAGTTGAAAACCCATAGTTAAAACCCTTGGTTAAATACCCATACTAAAACCCCATAGTTGAAAACCCATAGTTAAAAACCTTTGGTTAAATACCCATAGTAAAACCCCAGAGTTAAAAACCCATAGTTAAAAACCCATAGTTAAGCAAATAAAATGTTTAAAATTCAAATTGTTCAAAGAAAAAAAGATCAATAATCTCATGTTTCACATCTTAACACAGAATAATGATCTGTACTGGTTTGAATGTTTTATTGAAAGCTTAGTTCTTAGAATTGCACCCTTTTAAAATAGCTTCATTTTTTAATCTTGCACGATTAATGTGTTTCATTTTTTGTAATAAACGGAATGCTGACACAGAAAAGACTATAAAAATTATTGCAAAAATTCTAAAAATGCTGACAATAAAATAATAATAATAAAAAAATGAGGTTTCACTTTATGAAATCTAGAAAAATTATTAAAATTTGTCTGAGATTTCAAGAAATATTTTATTTCCCCTACCTCAAGGTGTATTTGTGGCTTTGAGAGAATTTTTGTAGATCAGAAAAAGTTTTTAAAAAATGGAAAAGAAACATATGTATTACTTTTCAAGACATGACTATTTCAGAAAAATTCTACAAATGGTTAAAAAATGATATTGTTCCTAACACATTAAATAATGCCCCCAATTAAAAGACAACAATCGTGAAAGAATAAGAATAAAAGAAAGATTCCACTGAAAAGAATGTTGCATTGAAGTTGACATAAGTGAATTGCATCATTTTGTGCATCGTGATAATTACTAAATGAAGGTGAAAAGCAACAGACTTCTGTTTCGATGGTGACATAGGTTTGTTCAACTTACTGACAGCTTGACTGATTCTAATTGAGTTCTAGCCTACTTTGATGGCCGGAATTACAACAATAGAGAATATTAAAACAAAAATAAAAAATGAGAGATACTGATATTGAGTCATGTTTGCCAGCAAATCATGCTGCCCACCTCTCAGTGTGGACACTCTTGACTAGAATAGAGGAGTAATTACAACAACATAAGTCTATTCCAGAAAACGAAGAGTGAAATACCTTCAAAGCCCTTTATACTATGCAATTAGAGTTCTAAAGTTGTCTCCCAAACTATCAGTTATATATATATATATATATATATATATATATATATATATATATATAAGTGAAAATGTCTGTGTGTCTGCGTTTGTCTGTGTACATTTCTGTACCAAATAACTCTGTCAATTTTTAGTCTACAGACTCGAAATTTGACATAAGTACTACTGAGATTTGGAAAAATCGTTTCAATCACTTTTCAGAAAAACATTTGGCTGTCAAGGGGTCAAAGTTCAACGATTTTACCTTTAAAACTCTACCAAACTCCTTCAACAATTTTGGGTCTAAACACTTGAAATTTTCAATATAAGTTCTTCGGACATGGATCAAACTTTATAATTTGATTTGAGTCCCAAAAAATAAATGTTAACGGGTCAAAATTCGGGTCAAATAAAAAAAATTGACCTGTGCGATCTCTACCAAATTACTCAGCCAATTTATGGTCTAAACATTTGAAATTTTACATAAAGGGTATTCAGATAGCAAGGCAAGCTTTTTAATCGGTTTGGGTCGAAAATTTGAGCTGCCAAGGGGTCGAAGTTTAAAAGAGTTGACCTTTGTGTTTTCTTGCAAACTACTCAGCCAATTTTGTGTCTAAACATTTGAAATATTATATAAGAGGTATTCAGATATGTGGCAAGCATTTTAATTAGTTTTGGGGCGAAAAACTGCCAAAAGGTCAAAGTGTAAAGAGTTGACCTTTGCAGATTCTACCAAACTCCTCCGCCAATTTTGGTTCTTTACACTTGAAATTTTAAATGTAGATAACTTGGACATAAGTCAAACATTTTATTTTGATTTGAAACCAAAACAATAAATATTAAAGGGTCCAAATTAAGGTCATTTAAAAAAAAAAAATAACTCTACTGTCTCTACGAAATTACTTAGACAATTTTCTGTCTAAACATTTGAAATTTTACATAAAAAGCAAACTACACATAAATAGCGCAAACACATAGGGCAAACAATGAACAGTACAAAGAGCTCGCGCAAAGCCGGGCAGAAATGCTAGGTTGATTTTGAGAGTAATAGTAAATTAATAGGAAATAATTTTGAGATTAATAGTGAATTAAGAGTCATTAAGTTTAAAGTTTAAAGTAATAGTAAATAATTTTGGATTTAACATTAACTAGCGGGGGTACCCAGCGTTGCCTGGATGAGAAACACGGAGGAGGGGGTAAAAAAGTTTTAGTATGTAGGTAGGATCGAACCCGAAGCCCTGTGGCGAAGTTGGAAAATGTGAAAAAACCATGACACGTTAACCAATCGGCCAGCAAGAAAGAATTACTGAATTTATTTAAGTAGGAAGAGAATTGACAGGTGCCCGCACCTAATGGCTTAATGAGGTCAAGTGGAAATCGTGGAGTTAACATTTTCTGCGAGCGTTATGACGATGTAAACAATAGCTAGTCAGCAGTTAACATGTTCTGTGGGATAGTTTTTAATGAGGTCAATAACTCGGTTTGTTTGTTTTTACCCAACTTTGGGGAAAATCAGCTCCCCGCTTATTAGGGGAGTGTCCAGACGAAAGCAATTGTTTAATATGACGCTAAAAAAAGCCAACATTGACCAAACGTTTATACCGCTTTCTGGAGACCACAGGGAACTACCGATTCGAATCCAGTTTCGCTTTTTTATACTGAAAAGCGAAAGATACCCGCGACGATCTAAAAATCTGGAAAAAATAGCGCGTGAAAGTCGGGCAAATTAAATACACATGCAGCCCCTGTTCATAACTCTTAGATATTATCATTTAGACAGCATATATAAGAAGTTTTAAGAAGGAATGAGCTGATCAAGAAGTCCAGCGAAAAAAAGCCTTTTACAGACATACAGAAAAAGCGAACATACATACATACACACATTTTCGCTTTTATAATGTTTGATAGAAGACTAGCGGGGGGTATCCGGCGTTGCCCGCGTGTTTGTAGCTGTGTGTGTTTTTGGGTAAATCGTTGGCCTTGAAGCCTTGACGTGCAGTTGGAAAATAATAAAGTGTGAAAAAAACCTTGCGACTTGGCAGGTGTCCATTTTTGACGAGTTAATGACGTCAACTTCGAGTGCGGGACAGTGTTTTATTTACCGCAAGTCTGTTTGCTTCTTTTTTTTATACGAAAAAGCTTAATGCACATGCGGCGATCGAAAATTGTTGAATATTTATCTTTTCAAAGTCGGGCAAATTAAATAGACAGGCGACCTCGATTGTTAACTCGTAAATATTATCATTTAGGCGTGATATAAAAAGTTTTAAGAAGTTGTAAGGCGACCGATCGGTTCTTAGAAAGAAGCCTTTCTTGGACATACACGAAAATGCACGCACACACACACAAACATTTTCGCTTTTATATTTATAAATTATTTTTGAAAAAAAAATTACAGTTACTGAATTATAAGTGGTTGGCCATACTTATAGGTAAATATACACTGAACAGATACCATAATACTTATTATAGTTTAATTCAAATTTTGATATACCTGCTTTTTTTTTACATCGTTCATTTCTGTATTACGTTAAAGTTATTTTAAACCCCACTCTTCCCATGTTAAATAATAATTTCAAAATAATAACGTTAATATTTCAGCATCCCAATTATTCTTTCGTTTTTTGTTTATTTTAAACCCCACTCTTCCTATGTAAAATAATAATTTCGAAATAATAACGTTAATATTTCAGCGTCCCAATTGTTCTTTTTTTTTTTCGCGTTTAAATTATCCAAATAAACAATTGTTAATACTGTCTGCTTTTTTTTTTTACATCGTTCATTTCTGTATTACGTTTAAGTTATTTTAAACCCCCACTCTTCCCATTTTAAATAATAATTTCGAAATAATAATGTTAATATTTCAGAGCGCAGGTCATGCGTGCATGCGCAACCAGATATCGTAAACCAGAAAGTGGGTTACATACATCGTTACAAGGACATTTGAGTTTTATAATTATATAGATAGTGAATTATAAGTAAATAAGTTTTGATTTGATAGTAATAGTAAATTAATAGCAAAAAATTTTGGATTTGAGATTAATAGTTCATTATAAATAAATAAGTTTGGATTTAAGAACAATAGTAAATTAACAGCAAAAAACTTTTGGGTCTGAGATTAATAGTGAATTAATACTAAATAAGTTTGGAGTTGAAAAAATATTAAGTTAATAGCAAATGATTTTTGGTTTGAGATTAATAGTGAATCTATCTATACTCCTATAAATTCGTTTTTCTTTTGTGTGTATTGATATTCATATTAAAAACCCTCTTTTCTATTAGTATTTATTTGCTTTCCCACCAAAGCCAAATGTGACACGAGGTCGTTTTTAATGTAGGGCTAAACCAGCTCCCCGAAAAAAAAAAAGCAAATGTGGCACTCTGGTTGGGTGCAAAAATAATGATTGTCCCAGTATAGAGAGTTTCCCTTAGGAATGCATAATGTAGTAGCTATTGGTTCGCTTTTTTTTAATTTTTAGCCTTGCATTATAAATGTCTTCATAGCCAGTCATTGACGACAGAGGCAAAAATAAATTGTGAGCTTAACGTTTTGGTTTCGATTCTCGGTGGTGGTGCACAAGTCTTTTTTTTTTTTAAACTTTTTCAATCATTACTACGTATTGCGTCCAATCTATCTATATCTATCTATCTATATCTGTATATATCTATAAAAGTGAAAGTGTCTGTCTGTCTGTCTATCTGTGTACATTTCGCTACACAATAACTCTGTCAATTTTAAGTCTACAGACTCGAAATTTGATATACAGGATATTGAAATTTGGGAAAATCTTTGTAATCCGTTTTCAGCCAGAAATTTGGCTGTTAAGGGGTCAAAGTTCAACGATTTGACCCTTGAGAACTCTACTAAACTCCTCCAACAATTTTGGTTGTAAACACTAGAAATTTTAGATATAGGTTTCTTGGACATGGATCTAACTTAAATACTTGAACAGATACCATAATACTTATTATAGTTAAATTATTATTATTATAGTAAAATAATAAATGTTAAGGGATCATAATAGGGATCAAAGTTTAAAAAATTGACCTCTGTGGTCTCTACCAAATTACTCAGACAATTTCTGGTTTAAACATTTGAAATTTTACATAAAGGGTATTCAGAGATGGGGCAAGATTTTTAATAGGTTTGGGTCGAAAATTTGAGTTAGCAATATATAAATGAATGTATGTATGTATGTTTGCATGTCTGTCTAAAACTTTCGACAGAGGCGACAGATTTTCACAAGATCAGTATCGATTTGAAGTTCAACCCTTCAGTCAACAAATACCGAACAATTGGCTAAAAAAATTAATTTCTTTACTCTCAACTGGGCACTTTTAAACAGGGAGGGGTCGCTTTTTTCGCCGATATTTTTGAAAGTCACCCCCTCTTTTCGATTATCTAACCTTAATTTAAACCTACGTCACTTCCGGTTTGGCGGTGGTCGTAACAACAAAGACGTCATGTTTTTTCCCCGTTCTTTTCCTCCTTCGCAATACGTGTTTGAGCCTGCCTTCCTACTACCACTTTTTTTTTTTTTGCTCTACATACACCTCCGGGCAATGCCGGGCTGAAATGCTAGTAGGTAATAAGTTTGGAGTTGAGAAAATTGTAAATTAATCGCAAATAATTTTGGCTTAGAGATTTATATTGAATTAATCTATCTCTCTATCTATGAAAATGTGTCTGTCTGTCTATTCCCCTACCAAATAACTCTGTCAATTTTCGGTCTACAGACTCGAGATTTTACATAAGGGATATTGAGTTCTGGGAAAAATTTTTAATCGGTTTTCGGCCAGAAATTTGGCTGTCGAGGGGTCAAAGTTCAATGATTTTACCTTTGAAATCTCTACCAAACTCCTCCATCAATTTTGGCTCTAAACACTTGAAATTTTAAATGTAGGTTACTAGGACATGGATCAAACTTTTTTTTATTAGATTTGAGCCCCCAAACTTAATGTTAAGGAGTCAAAATTCGGGTCAAATTTTTAAAAAATTGACCTTTGCGGTCTCTACAAAATTACTCAGCGAATTTTTGGTCTAAACATTTGAAATTATACATAAAGGGTATTCAGATAGCAAGGCAAGCTTTTTAATCGGTTTGGGTCGAAAATTTGTGCTGCCAAGGGGTCAAAGTTCAAAAGTTTTTTCCTTTACGGTTTCTCGCAAACTACTCAGACAATTTTGTGCCTAAACATTTGAAATTTATACATAACAAGTATTCAGACATGTGGCGACCATTTTAATCAGTTTAGTAGCGAAAATATTGCTCCGAAAGGTCAAAGTGTAAAGAGTTGACCTTTGCAGATTCTACTAAATTCCTTTGCCAATTTTTGGTCTAAAGACTTGAAATTTTACAGGCAGGTAAATTGGATATGAGTAAAGCTTTGTATTTTTATTTGAGACCAAAACAATAACTGATAAGGAGTCAAAATTGGGGTCAAAGTTAAAAAAATTGACTTCTGCTATCTCTACAAAATTACTCAGACAAATTTTGGTCTAAACATAAAGTATATTCTCATGTAGGGCAAGTTATGAACAGTACAAAGGGCCTGAATGCAAGTAGTAAATAAGCTTGGTGTTAAGAGTAATAGTAAATTAAATTTTGAGTTTGAGATTAATAGTTAATTATTAGTAAATAAGTTTGGAGTTAAGAACAATAGTAAATTAGTAGCAAATAATTTTGGGTTTGAGATTAATAGTGACTTAATAGTAAATAAGTTTTGTAATTGAGAACAATAGTAAATTAGTAGCAAATTATTTTAGGTTTGAGATTAATAGTGAATTAATAGTAAATAAGTTTTGTAATTGAGAACAATAGTAAATTAGTAGCAAATTATTTTAGGTTTGAGATTAATAGTGACTTAATAGTAAATAAGTTTTGTAATTGAGAACAATAGTAAATTAGTAGTTAATAATTTTAGGTTTGAGATTAATAGTGAATTAATAGTAAATAAGTTTTGTAATTGAGAACAATAGTAAATTAGTAGCAAATAATTTTGGGTTTGAGATTAATAGTGACTTAATAGTAAATAAGTTTTGTAATTGAGAACAATAGTAAATTAGTAGCAAATAATTTTAGGTTTGAGATTAATAGTGAATTAATAGTAAATAAGTTTTGTAATTGAGAACAATAGTAAATTAGTAGCAAATTATTTTAGGTTTGAGATTAATAGTGAATTAATAGTAAATAAGTTTTGTAATTGAGAACAATAGTAAATTAGTAGCAAATTATTTTAGGTTTGAGATTAATAGTGACTTAATAGTAAATAAGTTTTGTAATTGAGAACAATAGTAAATTAGTAGCAAATAATTTTGGGTTTGAGATTAATAGTGACTTAATAGTAAATAAGTTTTGTAATTGAGAACAATAGTAAATTAGTAGCAAATTATTTTAGGTTTGAGATTAATAGTGAATTAATAGTAAATAAGTTTTGTAATTGAGAACAATAGTAAATTAGTAGCAAATTATTTTAGGTTTGAGATTAATAGTGACTTAATAGTAAATAAGTTTTGTAATTGAGAACAATAGTAAATTAGTAGCAAATAATTTTGGGTTTGAGATTAATAGTGACTTAATAGTAAATAAGTTTTGTAATTGAGAACAATAGTAAATTAGTAGCAAATTATTTTAGGTTTGAGATTAATAGTGACTTAATAGTAAATAAGTTTTGTAATTGAGAACAATAGTAAATTAGTAGCAAATAATTTTGGGTTTGAGATTAATAGTGACTTAATAGAAAATATGTTTTGAAATTGAGAACAATAGTAAATTAGTAGCAAATTATTTTAGGTTTGAGATTAATAGTGAATTAATAGAAAATATGTTTTGAAATTGAGAACAATAGTAAATTAGTAGCAAATAATTTTAGGTTTGAGATTAATAGTGAATTATTAGTAAATAAGTTTTGTAATTGAGAACAATAGTAAATTAGTAGCAAATAATTTTGGGTTTGAGATTAATAGTGACTTAATAGTAAATAAGTTTTGAAATTGAGAACAATAGTAAATTAGTAGCAAATAATTTTAGGTTTGAGATTAATAGTGAATTAATAGTAAATAAGTTTTGTAATTGAGAACAATAGTAAATTAGTAGCAAATTATTTTAGGTTTGAGATTAATAGTGAATTAATAGAAAATATGTTTTGAAATTGAGAACAATAGTAAATTAGTAGCAAATAATTTTAGGTTTGAGATTAATAGTGAATTATTAGTAAATAAGTTTTGTAATTGAGAACAATAGTAAATTAGTAGCAAATAATTTTGGGTTTGAGATTAATAGTGACTTAATAGTAAATAAGTTTTGTAATTGAGAACAATAGTAAATTAGTAGCAAATAATTTTAGGTTTGAGATTAATAGTGACTTAATAGTAAATAAGTTTTGTAATTGAGAACAATAGTAAATTAGTAGCAAATAATTTTGGGTTTGAGATTAATAGTGACTTAATAGTAAATAAGTTTTGTAATTGAGAACAATAGTAAATTAGTAGCAAATAATTTTAGGTTTGAGATTAATAGTGACTTAATAGTAAATAAGTTTTGTAATTGAGAACAATAGTAAATTAGTAGCAAATAATTTTGGGTTTGAGATTAATAGTGACTTAATAGTAAATAAGTTTTGTAATTGAGAACAATAGTAAATTAGTAGCAAATTATTTTAGGTTTGAGATTAATAGTGAATTAATAGAAAATATGTTTTGAAATTGAGAACAATAGTAAATTAGTAGCAAATAATTTTAGGTTTGAGATTAATAGTGAATTATTAGTAAATAAGTTTTGTAATTGAGAACAATAGTAAATTAGTAGCAAATAATTTTGGGTTTGAGATTAATAGTGACTTAATAGTAAATAAGTTTTGTAATTGAGAACAATAGTAAATTAGTAGCAAATTATTTTAGGTTTGAGATTAATAGTGAATTAATAGAAAATATGTTTTGAAATTGAGAACAATAGTAAATTAGTAGCAAATAATTTTAGGTTTGAGATTAATAGTGAATTATTAGTAAATAAGTTTTGTAATTGAGAACAATAGTAAATTAGTAGCAAATAATTTTGGGTTTGAGATTAATAGTGACTTAATAGTAAATAAGTTTTGTAATTGAGAACAATAGTAAATTAGTAGCAAATTATTTTAGGTTTGAGATTAATAGTGAATTAATAGAAAATATGTTTTGAAATTGAGAACAATAGTAAATTAGTAGCAAATAATTTTAGGTTTGAGATTAATAGTGAATTATTAGTAAATAAGTTTTGTAATTGAGAACAATAGTAAATTAGTAGCAAATAATTTTGGGTTTGAGATTAATAGTGACTTAATAGTAAATAAGTTTTGTAATTGAGAACAATAGTAAATTAGTAGCAAATAATTTTAGGTTTGAGATTAATAGTGACTTAATAGTAAATAAGTTTTGTAATTGAGAACAATAGTAAATTAGTAGCAAATAATTTTAGGTTTGAGATTAATAGTGACTTAATAGTAAATAAGTTTTGTAATTGAGAACAATAGTAAATTAGTAGCAAATAATTTTAGGTTTGAGATTAATAGTGAATTAATAGTAAATAAGTTTTGTAATTGAGAACAATAGTAAATTAGTAGCAAATAATTTTGGGTTTGAGATTAATAGTGACTTAATAGTAAATAAGTTTTGTAATTGAGAACAATAGTAAATTAGTAGCAAATAATTTTGGGTTTGAGATTAATAGTGACTTAATAGTAAATAAGTTTTGTAATTGAGAACAATAGTAAATTAGTAGCAAATAATTTTAGGTTTGAGATTAATAGTGAATTATTAGTAAATAAGTTTTGTAATTGAGAACAATAGTAAATTAGTAGCAAATAATTTTAGGTTTGAGATTAATAGTGAATTAATAGTAAATAAGTTTTGTAATTGAGAACAATAGTAAATTAGTAGCAAATAATTTTAGGTTTGAGATCAATAGTGAATTATTAGTAAATAAGTTTTGTAATTGAGAACAATAGTAAATTAGTAGCAAATTATTTTAGGTTTGAGATTAATAGTGAATTAATAGTAAATAAGTTTTGTAATTGAGAACAATAGTAAATTAGTAGCAAATAATTTTAGGTTTGAGATTAATAGTGAATTATTAGTAAATAAGTTTTGTAATTGAGAACAATAGTAAATTAGTAGCAAATAATTTTAGGTTTGAGATTAATAGTGAATTAATAGTAAATAAGTTTTGTAATTGAGAACAATAGTAAATTAGTAGCAAATAATTTTGGGTTTGAGATTAATAGTGACTTAATAGTAAATAAGTTTTGTAATTGAGAACAATAGTAAATTAGTAGCAAATAATTTTAGGTTTGAGATTAATAGTGAATTAATAGTAAATAAGTTTTGTAATTGAGAACAATAGTAAATTAGTAGCAAATAATTTTAGGTTTGAGATTAATAGTGAATTATTAGTAAATAAGTTTTGTAATTGAGAACAATAGTAAATTAGTAGCAAATAATTTTAGGTTTGAGATTAATAGTTACTTAATAGTAAATAAGTTTTGTAATTGAGAACAATAGTAAATTAGTAGCAAATAATTTTGGGTTTGAGATTAATAGTGACTTAATAGTAAATAAGTTTTGTAATTGAGAACAATAGTAAATTAGTAGCAAATTATTTTAGGTTTGAGATTAATAGTGAATTAATAGTAAATAAGTTTTGTAATTGAGAACAATAGTAAATTAGTAGCAAATTATTTTAGGTTTGAGATTAATAGTGACTTAATAGTAAATAAGTTTTGTAATTGAGAACAATAGTAAATTAGTAGCAAATTATTTTAGGTTTGAGATTAATAGTGAATTAATAGTAAATAAGTTTTGTAATTGAGAACAATAGTAAATTAGTAGCAAATAATTTTAGGTTTGAGATTAATAGTGAATTATTAGTAAATAAGTTTTGTAATTGAGAACAATAGTAAATTAGTAGCAAATAATTTTAGGTTTGAGATTAATAGTGAATTAATAGTAAATAAGTTTTGTAATTGAGAACAATAGTAAATTAGTAGCAAATAATTTTGGGTTTGAGATTAATAGTGACTTAATAGTAAATAAGTTTTGTAATTGAGAACAATAGTAAATTAGTAGCAAATAATTTTAGGTTTGAGATTAATAGTGAATTAATAGTAAATAAGTTTTGTAATTGAGAACAATAGTAAATTAGTAGCAAATAATTTTAGGTTTGAGATTAATAGTGAATTATTAGTAAATAAGTTTTGTAATTGAGAACAATAGTAAATTAGTAGCAAATAATTTTAGGTTTGAGATTAATAGTGACTTAATAGTAAATAAGTTTTGTAATTGAGAACAATAGTAAATTAGTAGCAAATAATTTTGGGTTTGAGATTAATAGTGACTTAATAGTAAATAAGTTTTGTAATTGAGAACAATAGTAAATTAGTAGCAAATTATTTTAGGTTTGAGATTAATAGTGAATTAATAGTAAATAAGTTTTGTAATTGAGAACAATAGTAAATTAGTAGCAAATTATTTTAGGTTTGAGATTAATAGTGACTTAATAGTAAATAAGTTTTGTAATTGAGAACAATAGTAAATTAGTAGCAAATAATTTTAGGTTTGAGATTAATAGTGAATTAATAGTAAATAAGTTTTGTAATTGAGAACAATAGTAAATTAGTAGCAAATAATTTTAGGTTTGAGATTAATAGTGAATTATTAGTAAATAAGTTTTGTAATTGAGAACAATAGTAAATTAGTAGCAAATAATTTTAGGTTTGAGATTAATAGTGAATTATTAGTAAATAAGTTTTGTAATTGAGAACAATAGTAAATTAGTAGCAAATAATTTTGGGTTTGAGATTAATAGTGACTTAATAGTAAATAAGTTTTGTAATTGAGAACAATAGTAAATTAGTAGCAAATAATTTTAGGTTTGAGATTAATAGTGAATTAATAGTAAATAAGTTTTGTAATTGAGAACAATAGTAAATTAGTAGCAAATAATTTTAGGTTTGAGATTAATAGTGAATTATTAGTAAATAAGTTTTGTAATTGAGAACAATAGTAAATTAGTAGCAAATAATTTTAGGTTTGAGATTAATAGTGAATTATTAGTAAATAAGTTTTGTAATTGAGAACAATAGTAAATTAGTAGCAAATAATTTTGGGTTTGAGATTAATAGTGACTTAATAGTAAATAAGTTTTGTAATTGAGAACAATAGTAAATTAGTAGCAAATTATTTTAGGTTTGAGATTAATAGTGAATTAATAGAAAATATGTTTTGAAATTGAGAACAATAGTAAATTAGTAGCAAATAATTTTGGGTTTGAGATTAATAGTGACTTAATAGTAAATAAGTTTTGTAATTGAGAACAATAGTAAATTAGTAGCAAATAATTTTGGGTTTGAGATTAATAGTGACTTAATAGTAAATAAGTTTTGTAATTGAGAACAATAGTAAATTAGTAGCAAATAATTTTAGGTTTGAGATTAATAGTGAATTATTAGTAAATAAGTTTTGTAATTGAGAACAATAGTAAATTAGTAGCAAATAATTTTGGGTTTGAGATTAATAGTGACTTAATAGTAAATAAGTTTTGTAATTGAGAACAATAGTAAATTAGTAGCAAATTATTTTAGGTTTGAGATTAATAGTGAATTAATAGAAAATATGTTTTGAAATTGAGAACAATAGTAAATTAGTAGCAAATAATTTTAGGTTTGAGATTAATAGTGAATTATTAGTAAATAAGTTTTGTAATTGAGAACAATAGTAAATTAGTAGCAAATAATTTTGGGTTTGAGATTAATAGTGACTTAATAGTAAATAAGTTTTGTAATTGAGAACAATAGTAAATTAGTAGCAAATAATTTTAGGTTTGAGATTAATAGTGAATTAATAGTAAATAAGTTTTGTAATTGAGAACAATAGTAAATTAGTAGCAAATAATTTTAGGTTTGAGATTAATAGTGACTTAATAGTAAATAAGTTTTGTAATTGAGAACAATAGTAAATTAGTAGCAAATAATTTTAGGTTTGAGATTAATAGTGAATTAATAGTAAATAAGTTTTGTAATTGAGAACAATAGTAAATTAGTAGCAAATAATTTTAGGTTTGAGATTAATAGTGACTTAATAGTAAATAAGTTTTGTAATTGAGAACAATAGTAAATTAGTAGCAAATAATTTTAGGTTTGAGATTAATAGTGAATTAATAGTAAATAAGTTTTGTAATTGAGAACAATAGTAAATTAGTAGCAAATTATTTTAGGTTTGAGATTAATAGTGACTTAATAGTAAATAAGTTTTGTAATTGAGAACAATAGTAAATTAGTAGCAAATAATTTTGGGTTTGAGATTAATAGTGACTTAATAGTAAATAAGTTTTGTAATTGAGAACAATAGTAAATTAGTAGCAAATAATTTTGGGTTTGAGATTAATAGTGACTTAATAGTAAATAAGTTTTGTAATTGAGAACAATAGTAAATTAGTAGCAAATTATTTTAGGTTTGAGATTAATAGTGACTTAATAGTAAATAAGTTTTGTAATTGAGAACAATAGTAAATTAGTAGCAAATTATTTTAGGTTTGAGATTAATAGTGACTTAATAGTAAATAAGTTTTGTAATTGAGAACAATAGTAAATTAGTAGCAAATAATTTTGGGTTTGAGATTAATAGTGACTTAATAGTAAATAAGTTTTGTAATTGAGAACAATAGTAAATTAGTAGCAAATTATTTTAGGTTTGAGATTAATAGTGACTTAATAGTAAATAAGTTTTGTAATTGAGAACAATAGTAAATTAGTAGCAAATAATTTTGGGTTTGAGATTAATAGTGACTTAATAGTAAATAAGTTTTGTAATTGAGAACAATAGTAAATTAGTAGCAAATTATTTTAGGTTTGAGATTAATAGTGACTTAATAGTAAATAAGTTTTGTAATTGAGAACAATAGTAAATTAGTAGCAAATTATTTTAGGTTTGAGATTAATAGTGACTTAATAGTAAATAAGTTTTGTAATTGAGAACAATAGTAAATTAGTAGCAAATAATTTTGGGTTTGAGATTAATAGTGACTTAATAGTAAATAAGTTTTGTAATTGAGAACAATAGTAAATTAGTAGCAAATTATTTTAGGTTTGAGATTAATAGTGACTTAATAGTAAATAAGTTTTGTAATTGAGAACAATAGTAAATTAGTAACAAATTATTTTAGGTTTGAGATTAATAGTGACTTAATAGTAAATAAGTTTTGTAATTGAGAACAATAGTAAATTAGTAGCAAATAATTTTGGGTTTGAGATTAATAGTGACTTAATAGTAAATAAGTTTTGTAATTGAGAACAATAGTAAATTAGTAGCAAATTATTTTAGGTTTGAGATTAATAGTGACTTAATAGTAAATAAGTTTTGTAATTGAGAACAATAGTAAATTAGTAGCAAATTATTTTAGGTTTGAGATTAATAGTGACTTAATAGTAAATAAGTTTTGTAATTGAGAACAATAGTAAATTAGTAGCAAATAATTTTGGGTTTGAGATTAATAGTGACTTAATAGTAAATAAGTTTTGTAATTGAGAACAATAGTAAATTAGTAGCAAATTATTTTAGGTTTGAGATTAATAGTGACTTAATAGTAAATAAGTTTTGTAATTGAGAACAATAGTAAATTAGTAGCAAATTATTTTAGGTTTGAGATTAATAGTGACTTAATAGTAAATAAGTTTTGTAATTGAGAACAATAGTAAATTAGTAGCAAATTATTTTAGGTTTGAGATTAATAGTGACTTAATAGTAAATAAGTTTTGTAATTGAGAACAATAGTAAATTAGTAGCAAATTATTTTAGGTTTGAGATTAATAGTGAATTAATAGAAAATATGTTTTGAAATTGAGAACAATAGTAAATTAGTAGCAAATAATTTTAGGTTTGAGATTAATAGTGACTTAATAGTAAATAAGTTTTGTAATTGAGAACAATAGTAAATTAGTAGCAAATTATTTTAGGTTTGAGATTAATATTGACTTAATAGTAAATAAGTTTTGTAATTGAGAACAATAGTAAATTAGTAGCAATTTATTTTAGGTTTGAGATTAATAGTGACTTAATAGTAAATAAGTTTTGTAATTGAGAACAATAGTAAATTAGTAGCAAATTATTTTAGGTTTGAGATTAATAGTGAATTAATAGAAAATATGTTTTGAAAGTGAGAACAATAGTAAATTAGTAGCAAATAATTTTAGGTTTGAGATTAATAGTGACTTAATAGTAAATAAGTTTTGTAATTGAGAACAATAGTAAATTAGTAGCAAATTATATTAGGTTTGAGATTAATAGTGACTTAATAGTAAATAAGTTTTGTAATTGAGAACAATAGTAAATTAGTAGCAAATTATTTTAGGTTTGAGATTAATAGTGACTTAATAGTAAATAAGTTTTGTAATTGAGAACAATAGTAAATTAGTAGCAAATTATTTTAGGTTTGAGATTAATAGTGACTTAATAGTAAATAAGTTTTGTAATTGAGAACAATAGTAAATTAGTAGCAAATTATTTTAGGTTTGAGATTAATAGTGACTTAATAGTAAATAAGTTTTGTAATTGAGAACAATAGTAAATTAGTAGCAAATTATTTTAGGTTTGAGATTAATAGTGAATTAATAGAAAATATGTTTTGAAATTGAGAACAATAGTAAATTAGTAGCAAATAATTTTAGGTTTGAGATTAATAGTGACTTAATAGTAAATAAGTTTTGTAATTGAGAACAATAGTAAATTAGTAGCAAATTATTTTAGGTTTGAGATTAATAGTGACTTAATAGTAAATAAGTTTTGTAATTGAGAACAATAGTAAATTAGTAGCAAATTATTTTAGGTTTGAGATTAATAGTGAATTAATAGAAAATATGTTTTGAAATTGAGAACAATAGTAAATTAGTAGCAAATTATTTTAGGTTTGAGATTAATAGTGACTTAATAGTAAATAAGTTTTGTAATTGAGAACAATAGTAAATTAGTAGCAATTTATTTTAGGTTTGAGATTAATAGTGACTTAATAGTAAATAAGTTTTGTAATTGAGAACAATAGTAAATTAGTAGCAAATTATTTTAGGTTTGAGATTAATAGTGAATTAATAGAAAATATGTTTTGAAATTGAGAACAATAGTAAATTAGTAGCAAATAATTTTAGGTTTGAGATTAATAGTGAATTAATAGTAAATAAGTTTTGTAATTGAGAACAATAGTAAATTAGTAGCAAATTATTTTAGGTTTGAGATTAATAGTGAATTAATAGAAAATAAGTTTTGAAATTGAGAACAATAGTAAATTAGTAGCAAATAATTTTAGGTTTGAGATTAATAGTGAATTATTAGTAAATAAGTATGGACTTGAGAACAATAGTAAATTAGTAGCAAATAATTTTTGTACTCTTGCACAATTTGACCCGAATTCTCGTGAATTTCCATCAAGCATGGATCGGGCGAGACCGACAATTATCGCTGTCAGCCGAGCGTCGTAACAGATGCAGTCTAATGAAAACAAAAAAACAAAAAACAAAAAAAAAATACAAATGCAAATAATAAAAATAACAAAAAATCCTACTTTGAAAAATGAAAATATGTTTATTACATTTTAGTATTTTATTTAATTATTTATTTATTTGCAAAATATTTATCAACAGAAAGTTTTGTTTTTTTTTCTCCAAAAGATTCTTTAACTGTATAATTGTTAGGTGTAAGTACAATTTTTTTTTTTTTTTTTTTTTTTGTAACCGTATTTTTTTTCTTGTTTTTCTTTTTTTTTTTTTTCAAGACTTGTTGTTCAGTCAAGTTCTTTTGGAAGCACTTTCCATTTGTACATCTCTAGGAGAAACCATCCTTTACAGACGATTTGTGTTTACAATTGTTGCAATGTTGCACCTCATTGGGGGGGGGGCATTGATTGCGTCGATGTTTTCATTTCTTTTTCTAACATGTATAGATTTATTTTCTTGCCTGCCATTTTTCTGTTTCGCGAGTTTGAAAATATATTTGTTTGTTTAGTCGCTTTCTTCCAATTCGAATGTCGTCTGCTTCCATTTAGATAGCGCTTTTTCTTTGGCTAATCAAACTCCAAAAAATTCAATTAAAACAAAAAAAAAAAATAAGTAAGTATCTACTCAAAAAATAAAGAAATCATCCCCGTCCCCTTAATAATTACTTAAAAATTACTAAACCTTAAAATTACGTAAATAAAATAATAAATAATTAAAATAAAAACCTTAAAAATTACTAAAAACATAACAGAAAAAAATTAAATAAATAAAATAAAAAGTCGAGTTAGCATTTCAGCATTTTAACAACGCTCGGCTGACACCGATGATTGCCGGTCTCGCCCAATCGATGCTTGACGGGAATTCACGAGAATTCAGGTCAAATTATGCAAGAGTACCATAATTTTGTGTTTTAGATCAGTAGTAAATTAATAGTAAATAAGTTTGGATTTAAAAGTAATAGTAAATTTGTATAAAATAATTTTGGGTTTAAGATTAATAGTGAATTAATAGTAAATAGGTTGGAGTTAAGAACAATAGTAAATTAATAGCAAATAATTTTGGGTTGAGATTATTAGTGAATTAATAGTAAATAAGTTCGGATTTAAAAATAATAGAAAATTAGTAGCAAATAATTTGGGATTAATAGTGAATTAATCTATTATACCTATTAAAGTAATATTGTCTGTGTGTGTGTATGTACATTTCTCTAGCGAACTACTTTGTCAATTTTTAGTCTGAAGCCTTGAGATTTGACAAAATCGTTATTGAGATTCGGGGAAATCTTTTTAATTGGTTTTTGGCCCGAAATTTGATTGTCCAGCGGTCAAAGTTCAACGATTTGAGATTTGAAAACTTTACCAAACTCCTCCGCCAGTTTTTGTACTAAACACTGGAAATGTTTAATGTAGGTTACCTATACATGAGTACAAACTTTTAATATATATATATACATATGCTTATAAAGTTATAAAGTTATATATATATATATATATATATATATATATATATATATATATATATTTATAAATGTTTATTTTTTAAATATTGTTAATTTCAATGTATACCGTTTTCATTTAACGGGTTGAACTGTTATGATAAAAACTGAATCACCATTAATTTCGAGTGCAGCTCAATGTATATATTTTATAAGTGCAGAGCATATATAGTACAAAACTTTGTTGAAATTCAAAGACTTACATTTTTTCTTTTTTGTAACTTTTGTTTATTTCATCTCGGATTTCTTCATTACAGTTAATGGGATGGCAATTTTATGATTTTACGAGGGGCGTACAATAAGTAATGCCCCTAACCCACTTCCAGATGCCTGATCTAGCTGAAATTTTGCATGTGCAATGATTTATATCTCTACGGGTTATGTGGCAAATTACAGCTCTGAACTAATTGTGGTTTCTGTTTTACAGGTGTTTGAACTGAGTCAGGTGTGAAATGGAGCCAGTTGAATGTCGAGCAGTGATCCGGTTTTTGTATTTGAAAGGACGCACACCACAGGAGACTTTTGATGAAATGAAATAAACTTATGGTGATAGTGCCCCATCATATGACCTTGTAAAACGCTGGCATCGTGAATTCAAACATGGCCGGAAGTCGGAAGAATTATGTCTATACTTTCGATGATAAATTGTTTTGTGAATCTTGGATGTAGTATTTGTATGTGTCTGTCCTATATATATATATATATATATATATATATATATATATATATATATATATATATATATATATATATATATACGTATGGGCGTTCTCAGAGGCTAAGGATTAAAAGTAGAGAGTTGTACATTTGGTTTCGGTACTAGCTGATGGCACCCGTTATATTTATATAGTTTTTTTTTTAGTTACGATCTCACTAGTGCATATTAGGTTCAATATAATAATAAATAGAGAATTGCTTTCATAATAATATATATATGTAACCTGGATGAATTAAAATATCATATTTAAGTGTACCTTACGATCAGGCAACGTTGTGCAGCTCACTAGTATATATATATATATATATATATATATATATATATATATATATATATATATACTAGCAAAAGTACCTGTCGTTGACTGGGTTCAAAAACAGCCTACAGAAAATGGACTCTGATTATGAAAGTATGATAGGTTATGAAAAGGAAGGGTTGTAAAGAGAGAGCTTCGAATTTGGGGGTACCAAAACCAAAGCAAAATATGATGAAAGTAAAAAATAAAATAGATAAACCCCATAATTTATTATACCATACCTGTTTACACTGAAACACTTATCACAATATTCTGTAGATCTATATTAAAAAACCTTGTTAAACTTTGTGACATATTTCCATTCTATGAAGGTAAGGCGTGAACGACCACCCCCATAATTTTATTATACCATATTTCTTCAAAATGAAACATAATTATACAAGTATACTTACGCAGATGGATATGGAAAGTTTTTATTAAAGTTTGTGCCTATTTCCATTCTATGGAGGTCAGCGCGAACGCAGACCCCACAATTTTATTATACCATCCCTATTTAAGTTAAAATATAGTTATCAAAGTATTATTATGTACATCTATATCAAAAACACTTGTAAACGTTTTTTTTTAAATTAAAATTTTTTTTATTTCCATACTTTGTGAACCAGGCGCGTACGCAGACCCCACAATTTTAATGAATTATCATTATGCCAGATAAAACATACCCATTCCTGTATCTTGATACATCTTCTATCATTATATGTAATCAGTTTTCTATAATAGTCAACCGTATAGGAGCCTATTCGTGACCGGACACACACAGAGACGTTCAGCTTTATATATATATATATATATATATATATATATATATATATATATATATATATATATATATATAGTATCCTTGAAATTGTCAATCTTTAAGAATGTGCCAAAAAAGAATGGATGCAGGTGAAAAATATTTCCTTCTTCTGTCAAGCGATATGATAATGGACTCATTGTTTAATTGTTTTTATCGCACACTAACTGCTTGGGTTATTTAAAGCTGATTTATCAAGGGAAATAAGTATTAAATGTTAATTATGGAGTATACTAATCATATAATTCCTTCTGTTGAAGAGAGACTTTAATTTAATTAAACCACATATATTGCTGTGATTCTTTATTCTTGAATAAAATTATGTTTTCTAGTTCAACTTCCACTACTAAACAATATCAATTACATATCACCTTTTTGACATACAACGTTTGTCATAGCTCATGAAATATAAAACAATTTTTGAGAATTTTGTTTTGATAAGTTAACTATTGGGGACTGCTTTTTTATACATGGCAAATATAAAATAAAGATTAAGAAAGGATATCTGAGTCTATATAGCAGAGAGACGTAAGACATATTGAAAATGTTTACGGTGAAAAATAGGTAAAATAAAAGGAAAAAGTAATAGATTTGACTAGTAGCCAACATAAAAGAAAATATATGTTAGAGTTATTGCTTCTTGGAATAGATTATGAAATAGCCAAAGCAAACAAATTTGAAGCTTAAAATCCAAAAGAAATAACACAAAACAATTCAATTCATTTGTAATTATTAAATAACATCACTAGATCAATGCTTAATACAGATGTGTCTTTATTTGTATTGGTACTATTTTCAATTGATATAATCAAATTTGCTTCTCTATTGAAAAGCTTTATTAGCATAAGTTAAGGAAGAAAATCATTTTAAAAAAGGAAATACTGCATATAAAGAAAATTTGTTAATCAAATCAAATTTATTAATTTTATAAAGATGAAAAAATAAAGAAACAATTAAATGTTCAATGAAGAGTTTATCAAATGACGGATTCAACTATAACGCATCTTGTCATTCAAATATTGCACAATAAATAAAAATAAAATGTGATTTTGTATTATACTAGCTGTCCCGATTCGGCGTAGCACATTCTATTTTTTACAACCAAAATAATATTAATTATCAATCCATCTTTAAGGCGGACAAACACAAACCATTGAAAGCAAAAATTTATTAAGTCTTTTAAAAATGTCATGCTATCTTTTTTTTTTTTTAAAACAACTAAATTGACTTAACAACAAAAAGATGAGAAAAATAAAAAATGTTTCCATAGCTGCTTGTATTTTGTTTTGTTTTCTATTTCAGATAAACAAAAGAAACTAATAGTATATGAAATAACCAAAAACAGATATCGATAAAAGCAAATATGTTATTTGAAGTAACTAAGAATATAAGACGGAGAGAAAATAATCATACCTTGCTGTGATTTTCAATCTTTTGAAATAGATCAAAAGTACCAACAAAAAGGCTAGATACATGTTAGTAATACGAAGATATTATTTCCATTAGTATCCGGTGAATGTGTTAGAAAGTGTCTTATTAACTTTAGACATCAATTGAATATATGTTTTAAAATTGATGACAATAATTCTAACGAAATCTCAAAAATTTGCCGAAACTATTCTTTCTGAGGAACCCCGTGGAAATATGATGCTAAAAGTCACTTTATATATAATCATTTTTTACAATATTTAAAGTACGGCGAAACAGAATAAAAGTAGGGACGTTTCCGAGAAAATATGTTCTTGCTATAAGACATGAATTTATATAACGTTATATGATAACAGTTTATTTTGATCAAATATCAAACTAAGGAGTCATCCAAAGTGAAACCGAAAGCACTCTTTTCTTTTCTTACAAGTAAATATAGTATTTATTTTTATATATCAAGCGATGCGCTACTTTTACTTTCTTTTCTTTTCATAAAGTTTGCACTGTGGAAAAAACGTTGAGTTTTTAGATCGTCCTAATTTTAATTTCAAATTCACTTATATATATATATATATATATATATATATATATATATATATATATATATATATATATATATAAGAGCAAACAGTTAATAAAACATGTTACAAAGCACTTTGAAAAAGAGTTAAAAACATATTTAATCTGAAAAGGAAACACTTAATAAGTGGATAGTTCTTAATTCGCGGAGTTTCGAAATTTCTCATCAGAGGGTAGGAATTAGCAAAATGCAGGATTTTGCATACAAAAGCATTTGATGAAACTGCAAGTAAATCAAAGATCTTACTTGATAACAAAAAGTTAAGCAGAGAGAATATGGTGAAGAAAAAGGTGATTTCATGTGAATGGATTGTCTGGTAAAAGGTAAAGTATCCAATAAATTTTTATTTTTATTTTATTATATATATATATATATATATATATATATATATATATATATATATATATATATATATATATATATATATTTATTAAATACTTATTTTAACGTATATAAACTAATTGTTGTAGCCCCGTGCTAGGGGTTACAAATGAAAGAAAGCACAAGTAGTGTAAAGTGTATAAAATATAATATGAATTTATCATAAAGAATACATGAGCCACTAAAGTGGTATGAGAGGAACGTGTTCGTAGCATGCGGTTAAACATGGTATGAATGTCTCCATTTTGTCTCTGAAACCAGTGGTATTCATAGGACTGGTTGATTCCACTTAGTTCTCAAATAGGTGTGATTTGTACCCCACAACACTCCCCTCCCGAGCTTTTCTTCCTCTGGGATGATCGTATAGCTCTTTTTCCTGGGGTTGATCTATATCGGGTCGGTCATTTTCCTTTTCCTGGAGGACTGGCGTTATCCAGCTGCTTGTGGTGTTGCCAAGTCAAACGTGTCATAAGGTCCATAACCTCTTCTTGTTCAGTAGGAGGTTGTCTTTTGTCATCAGTTATACGTTTCCAAATTTGATTTAAATGTTTCTTGTGAGTAAATCTTGGACCTTCAATAATGTAGAGCATCCGCCCGATCCTTTTCTGGACCTTTCATAGTTCCCACATCGTTCTATTATTTTTGTGACACTTGGAAAATACCTTTTCACCAGGTAAATACCTCTTTTTAGGAACTATAGTATTTGACGGTTCACCTGTTTTGGTAAAAGTTTCTCAAAGACCGGCCTAATTTTCCTTGCAAACATTAACTCTGCTGGCGACATCTTCAATCGTCCTTTAATTTGGCGTAATTTGGTAAATTTGTAAAAGCTGTTGTAATGCCTTTTCTGAGGGCGTTCCTTTAGCCTTCTTCAGGGCTCTTTTCAACGTGTCTAAAAACCTCTCTGCCTGACTGTTAGAACGGGGATGATAGGTTGGCATCATTACGTGGTTAATCTGAAAATCCTCACAAAAGCTTTTAAAATCTGCTGAAGTGAATCGTGTGCCATTGTCTGACACTAGACAATCAACCACACCAAATCTAACGAACAATTCGTGAAGAGTACTAATTGTAAAATCAGTTGTTGGACTTTTACATCGAAATACCTCAGGCCATTTTGAAAAACTGTCTACCACTATTAAATAATTGTTTCCATCCAGTGGACCTGCATAATCTACATATATTCTTTGCCATGGGTGGTCCACGGACTAAATTATATTGGGGGCGCTGTTGCAGCCAATGCGCATCCCTTACACAACTTTACCGTGCCTTCTATATCACTGTCCATACTTTGCCAGTAAACGTAGGACCTCATGAGGCTCTTCATTCGCGTAGCCCCAGGGTACCTCGTATGAAAATCCTTTAAAATTCTCTTTTGTAGTGTAGCTGGGATAACTACTCTTTCTCAGTACAGCAGTACCTCATTGCACAGCTATAAATAAACCTGCATCAGCAGCTTCACTGAGCGCAAGAGGCTCGGACGCCAATGGGCTTTTTGTTACTCAGTCATTTTTTTTTTTTGATGACCAACATATAGGAGCCAGTTTATTCATCTTACCATAAACAAAGATGATAAATCCACCCTGTGAGGAACCATCATCCAAGCTGGTATAGGTAACTTCAGAATAGCAAACCACACTCAAATCTGAAGGATTTCCCAGCTGTGGAAAGGAGATTGAACCTGTCTTTGATTTAAACTTTAACAGTGTCTTGTTGGTTTCAAAAAGTAACTTCACTTTGGAAGATTTTCCGGTATTACTCATCCTACCCACATCAAATGATACATCAGGTCGAGTCTGGATAAATACTCACATCATTTGACATCATTTAGTCTTTTGAAATCTGTCTTCTCTTCTTCACTCAGCTCATCATTTTTCCTTAAAGATCTTCCTTTCTTTATATTAGAGAAATAGATGACACATAATTGATCTTCCTTTCTTTATATTAGAGAAATAGATGACACATAATTGATCTTCCTTTCTTTATATTAGAGAAATAGATGACACATAATTGATCTTCCTTTCTTTATATTAGAGAAATAGATGACACATAATTGATCTTCCTTTCTTTATATTAGAGAAATAGATGACACATAATTGATCTTCCTTTCTTTATATTAGAGAAATAGATGACACATAATTGATCTTCCTTTCTTTATATTAGAGAAATAGATGACACATAATTGATCTTCCTTTCTTTATATTAGAGAAATAGATGACACATAATTGATCTTCCTTTCTTTATATTAGAGAAATAGATGACACATAATTGATCTTCCTTTCTTTATATTAGAGAAATAGATGACACATAATTGATCTTCCTTTCTTTATATTAGAGAAATAGATGACACATAATTGATCTTCCTTTCTTTATATTAGAGAAATAGATGACACATAATTGATCTTCCTTTCTTTATATTAGAGAAATAGATGACACATAATTGATCTTCCTTTCTTTATATTAGAGAAATAGATGACACATAATTGATCTTCCTTTCTTTATATTAGAGAAATAGATGACACATAATTGATCTTCCTTTCTTTATATTAGAGAAATAGATGACACATAATTGATCTTCCTTTCTTTATATTAGAGAAATAGATGACACATAATTGATCTTCCTTTCTTTATATTAGAGAAATAGATGACACATAATTGATCTTCCTTTCTTTATATTAGAGAAATAGATGACACATAATTGATCTTCCTTTCTTTATATTAGAGAAATAGATGACACATAATTGATCTTCCTTTCTTTATATTAGAGAAATAGATGACACATAATTGATCTTCCTTTCTTTATATTAGAGAAATAGATGACACATAATTGATCTTCCTTTCTTTATATTAGAGAAATAGATGACACATAATTGATCTTCCTTTCTTTATATTAGAGAAATAGATGACACATAATTGATCTTCCTTTCTTTATATTAGAGAAATAGATGACACATAATTGATCTTCCTTTCTTTATATTAGAGAAATAGATGACACATAATTGATCTTCCTTTCTTTATATTAGAGAAATAGATGACACATAATTGATCTTCCTTTCTTTATATTAGAGAAATAGATGACACATAATTGATCTTCCTTTCTTTATATTAGAGAAATAGATGACACATAATTGATCTTCCTTTCTTTATATTAGAGAAATAGATGACACATAATTGATCTTCCTTTCTTTATATTAGAGAAATAGATGACACATAATTGATCTTCCTTTCTTTATATTAGAGAAATAGATGACACATAATTGATCTTCCTTTCTTTATATTAGAGAAATAGATGACACATAATTGATCTTCCTTTCTTTATATTAGAGAAATAGATGACACATAATTGATCTTCCTTTCTTTATATTAGAGAAATAGATGACACATAATTGATCTTACTTTCTTTATATTAGAGAAATAGATGACACATAATTGATCTTCCTTTCTTTATATTAGAGAAATAGATGACACATAATTGATCTTCCTTTCTTTATATTAGAGAAATAGATGACACATAATTGATCTTCCTTTCTTTATATTAGAGAAATAGATGACACATAATTGATCTTCCTTTCTTTATATTAGAGAAATAGATGACACATAATTGATCTTCCTTTCTTTATATTAGAGAAATAGATGACACATAATTGATCTTCCTTTCTTTATATTAGAGAAATAGATGACACATAATTGATCTTCCTTTCTTTATATTAGAGAAATAGATGACACATAATTGATCTTCCTTTCTTTATATTAGAGAAATAGATGACACATAATTGATCTTCCTTTCTTTATATTAGAGAAATAGATGACACATAATTGATCTTCCTTTCTTTATATTAGAGAAATAGATGACACATAATTGATCTTCCTTTCTTTATATTAGAGAAATAGATGACACATAATTGATCTTCCTTTCTTTATATTAGAGAAATAGATGACACATAATTGATCTTCCTTTCTTTATATTAGAGAAATAGATGACACATAATTGATCTTCCTTTCTTTATATTAGAGAAATAGATGACACATAATTGATCTTCCTTTCTTTATATTAGAGAAATAGATGACACATAATTGATCTTCCTTTCTTTATATTAGAGAAATAGATGACACATAATTGATCTTCCTTTCTTTATATTAGAGAAATAGATGACACATAATTGATCTTCCTTTCTTTATATTAGAGAAATAGATGACACATAATTGATCTTCCTTTCTTTATATTAGAGAAATAGATGACACATAATTGATCTTCCTTTCTTTATATTAGAGAAATAGATGACACATAATTGATCTTCCTTTCTTTATATTAGAGAAATAGATGACACATAATTGATCTTCCTTTCTTTATATTAGAGAAATAGATGACACATAATTGATCTTCCTTTCTTTATATTAGAGAAATAGATGACACATAATTGATCTTCCTTTCTTTATATTAGAGAAATAGATGACACATAATTGATCTTCCTTTCTTTATATTAGAGAAATAGATGACACATAATTGATCTTCCTTTCTTTATATTAGAGAAATAGATGACACATAATTGATCTTCCTTTCTTTATATTAGAGAAATAGATGACACATAATTGATCTTCCTTTCTTTATATTAGAGAAATAGATGACACATAATTGATCTTCCTTTCTTTATATTAGAGAAATAGATGACACATAATTGATCTTCCTTTCTTTATATTAGAGAAATAGATGACACATAATTGATCTTCCTTTCTTTATATTAGAGAAATAGATGACACATAATTGATCTTCCTTTCTTTATATTAGAGAAATAGATGACACATAATTGATCTTCCTTTCTTTATATTAGAGAAATAGATGACACATAATTGATCTTCCTTTCTTTATATTAGAGAAATAGATGACACATAATTGATCTTCCTTTCTTTATATTAGAGAAATAGATGACACATAATTGATCTTCCTTTCTTTATATTAGAGAAATAGATGACACATAATTGATCTTCCTTTCTTTATATTAGAGAAATAGATGACACATAATTGATCTTCCTTTCTTTATATTAGAGAAATAGATGACACATAATTGATCTTCCTTTCTTTATATTAGAGAAATAGATGACACATAATTGATCTTCCTTTCTTTATATTAGAGAAATAGATGACACATAATTGATCTTCCTTTCTTTATATTAGAGAAATAGATGTCACATGTTTTGGTTTATAATGATCTCATCTCTCTAACACCCAATCCCAGGAAATTGAAGTTACATTTTCATGCCTTGAATATTTACTTTAATTCTGAAATCACATTTTTTTTTTTAAATAATCATTTCCACACAATATAAAGTCATCTACATGCATTGCCAGAATACCCATCAAGTTCTCGGATAAATTTTGCCAAACAAACAATGCATTGTCATATATGCACTTACCATTCATTTTAATTTAGTTCATTTGGAGTAACTCTCTTATATCACGAATAGGGTGCATCATTCAATCCATAAATGACACTTTTCAGCTTCCATATATGTGAGTCTGGACATGACTCAGATGGTGATTTTAGAATTATTTTTCTCCCTAGCATAAACCTTGCAAAAATGCTGAGGTGAAGTCAAGGGTCTCCACCTTCCAATTCTTGACGGCTTCTTTACATTACAAGACGCATAGCTTCACGGCTACATGTTTGAGAGTCTCTTTTAAGGCTATGTGAATTTTCTTCATAGCCACATGCTACAAGGCGAGCCTTTATTATCTTTTTCTTATCCTTAACTTTGTTGATATTCATTTTTAACCTATGTTAAGGACACATTCATACACGTCATGTGTTTTCATGTTTTTAAAATTTTTTTCATCTTTGCATCAATCACATCTTTTGTTTGTTCTTGTGAGGAAAACAACATGTTCTTCATGATCCCTTTCAATTACTTGGGGAAGTTCTCGCCATTGATCAACCTTATTCCAATTGATACATATTGGACATTCATTTTCTGCAGTTGGTTCTATATTCCACCAATGGCCATAATTTCCAATTGATTTTGGTTGTATACTCAGAATCTTTCCTTTTTCCATTAATTACTTCCAATAATTTTATATTCCACTATTTTCCCTTTACTCAACCTTGTAGTATTGTCTTTCAGTTCCTCCCTGTTACTATTGGAATTTTTGGTCATGTTGATCTTAAACTTATTCTTACAAGACTTCATTCATTTCATTTAAGGGAATTGTATTTTCCCTATTTCTTGGCCTTCCAAGGTCCTTATTTACCTTCATCCAGTGACATGGATGCATCCTGTAGAATGCTCGTCAATGCTGGATCAATACACATTGACTCTCTTTACTCAAAACTTTGGTAGGGGCACGTTATCCTTTATAGTTTTTTCTGTCCCCTTATCACAAATCGTTCATTCACATAATGTCTCATATTAAATCGCTGTGCTCTCCAACTTTTTCACTTGATTCAGCCTCCATGAACCTTTTTCTCGCAGAATATAAAGCATTTAAATTTATTCGAACCATATCACTGGTTGTTGAAGCGTCTAATGGGGATAACTATTCTATTAAACTGACAGCATATTTATGTTGGATCCCAAAACAAGCTCATTTGGGCTATGTCCAGAATGATTCCGAAGAGCATTTTTAGCATTTGTGTTCACATTTCTCATCTTCCAATGTTTTCTCCATTGTTTCAGTCAATATTAGATTGTGACGTTTCACATTCCCATTACTGAATGGACTTTCATTGGCTGTAGTGCAAGTTCAATATTCAATTTTTCATTCCTCTCTCTGTAACCATCGTTATTAAATTTTCCCCTATTATAACACAAGAAATGTTTGGGAACTCCAAAATATGTTTCAAATAATTTTTTCACTCTTCTTAGTGTTAATCAGCCTAGCAGTAGAGTACCTAGTAGATGTGTCAATTAGATGTAAAATCCAGTAAAATCTGAATTCTTTTAAGCCCATACACCAAGTTTGATGACTCCAACTTTAACAGTTATAACGCTTAGATTTCCAAGAGATTTTGAAACAATCATTTCCTGTGAAACTTGTAAAATCCCAGCATAATATATTCATTAAACCGTGTTTCAAGAGCCAATCCTAACACTGGAAGTCGAGGGGGTCTTCTAAGCCTTAAACAAACTGAATACAAATCACAGACATCCTTAATAAGAGCCAGAAATCATGAAAGGCGCTACTGCCTCTCAATTTGATGCATGAGCAAACTGTTTATGTAATTTCTCAGCTCTCATTCTTTTCTCAATTCTAGAGCATTTTTAAAGCTCCACAATGTAACACAAACTTTAGTGACTTTTCAGCTTGCAAAAGCATATTTGTCAATGGAAGATTATAATGTCCAGAGTGTCTTTTGCAATTTTATATATCTGCCTAAAATCTTACAGCTGTCACTTTTAAAATCTGGTACCATGTCAGTAGTTTTCAATTATGTATGACTTAATAACAAGGATAGGTTATTTTTGACAATATTAGCCTCTATGTATGCTCGGATACATTTTACCCCTCTTATAGTTAAGGGAAATGTTACTGTTTTAATCGCCTTTATCTCTTCTCCACCAAAACAAAATGTCCTGTTGGATTTAAAAGTCTTCACTAACCACTTATCTCGGCTATTTAATGTACAAAAATACATTAAACCAAAGTTATCCAGTAACAGTTTTATAGCAGACAGAATCCGACACTGTCTCTTTTACAAGATTGGACATTTTTATATTAGAATCATTTATAAATGTTCGATAACAGGACTCAGAATTAATTAATGAGATGTGTACATGGTTTGAATCCACAACAGTGTTAATACTTCTAGAACTAAAACCAGTACAGTCTCTGGCAAAATGCCTAATAGAACCATATTTGAAACAACACATTGTCCTATCCATTGGATTTGTTTTGTTTTCTCGATAAAAATTTTGTTCCCTTTTACTTTCGTTCAAATTGAAATTTATAGTTTCAATTTCTTTCTTGATAGCGGGAACTGTTTTGCATTCCAATGAAGAAATATCAGAAAACACTTTTTTAAAAGTATCTTTAATTGCTGTGTAAGTTAATCTTTCACATGTTTTCCTTGCTAATTTTTCGTTTACCGATACATTCGCTGCATTTTAAACAAAAATTGCTTGGACTCCTTCCGGCATAGAAATTCTGTATTTATGTAATTTCTGGTACAAGAATTCGCAGTGCACCAAAACATCATTTATGGAAATATCATTTATTCCATCAGCTCTTTTGTAAGAGTAAAATTTCTGGAATGATATGTATACCATCGTGTTTTCGTTCCTTATATCTCGTCCAACTGTAATTATCTTTAATCCATTATTCCGGCCGATATCTGTGATGTCCAAGTGTCGAACACATTCTTGTATGTTTTGTAGTAATGACAAAAATACTGCTGGGCCTTATTTTTTCTTAGATAAATCCGTGAAGATAGACTTATGTCTTATTTCCACTCAGTGTGCATTTCTTCACTCTGCAAAATTGGTGGCTGTTTCGTAAATGACGTCATCTTCCTTTCAATTGTGTTTCAACATAAATTGAACAGATATATCTGTCACACGAAAGCATACGCTCTGCTACCAATGTTAGTTCACTTAGTACTTCCCACAACGTAGGACAAACACCTTTACTCCTGATCTGAAATGGAACACGTACATCAAGTCTGTTGCCAAGGTCGCTGGAAAGATGGTGGGATCCTTCTACCGCTCCAGAAGATATCTCACTACTGATGCAATTCTCTATCTATATAAAAGCCAAGTAGTCCAAGGATGGAATACTGTTGCCATATCTGGGCAGGAGCTGCCAAAAGCAGCCTATCATGCCTTGACAGAGTACAAAATAGACTTCGTGGTTTAGTGGGGGATGCCCTTTTCTCTACCCTGCAACCCCTCTCCTACAGAAGAGACGTTGCAAGCCTATCCTTGTTTTATCGTTATTTTCATGGCAGGTGCTCACGAAAAACACCCGTCTAGCTGAATCCACTGTGAAAAATTTCCCCCACTCTATATCTGTGCCTAAATCAAAACGTGGATTCCATGAACAAAGCTTCTTTCTTAGAACTGCACGCCTGTGGAACTCTGTTCCGTCTGCCTGCTTCCCTCCGGACTACAACTTGGATGTCTTCAAGTCTAATGTTAACAAATTCCTAATGAACCGCCCCCTTAAGTAAACACTTCATCAAATCTCCACACTAACGTAATGTACTTGCAATAACCCTTATCCCTGAGTGGCTTCCGGGCCTTGATAAGTGGTGATCACTGTGTAAAAAAAAAAAAAAAAAAAAAAAAAAAAAACACGTGTTACTGTTGGCCAGACGCCATTTGGAATATGCACTCGAGACAAGAGGTGTGTAAATATATAGAAGGTCACCAAGTTCGATGACTCCAAGTTTAACAGTTATAACACTTAGATTTCAAAGGGATTTTGAAACAATCATTTCCTGTGGAACTTTTAAAATCCCAGCAATATATATGCAGTAGAGACCGCCAATAGTTTGTTTTGAAACTTTATGAATCTGAAATTACATTCCGGCATTTGAGTTAAATAAAGCCCACTTATTAGTATGATAATAAAAGTATAAAAAAAAATCCGACAGTATAGATGAAAAATGGACACGTGGATGACTTAACACTCAACGTTTTCCCCATTGTTGCGCTGGCTTTATCGAGAAAGAATTTCAGATTTATAACGGCTGAATATTTAAGGTTGAAAAATGCTTGGAAATCTCTATTCAATAACTATGTTGGTATTCTAAATGTTCTAAGGAAATTATTTTTTAAAAAATATCTTGAAGATTGTATGACTCTAAGCGAAATCACCAAAAGCTTACAATGCCTAAACGTTTAAAACAAACAAAAAGATACATATGAAAAGGTATGAATTTGTTAACCAAAACTTTTTGAAAAATGAATTGATGAAAAAAGTGTTAATCTCACTGTTTTCTGAGGGTGCAATTAAAAACAAATTCCCATATCAAATTCGAAAGCAACTTTTATCAAGTAAAATGAGAGTATTAATTTTGTATTGAAGATTTAAAAACCAAAAGCTCACTCATAGGCAATAAATTTAACGTTCTAGTTCATTTTTATTTCTAACGAGCAAGACTCGTTAACCGGCGTTGCCCGGTGGAATAATGTTCCCTCCTTATAAAAAATTAAACTATGGTTGTTGTCGGTTGCCAATCCTCAACGTCCCAATCTTAAGAATGGGTTTCGGAATTGACACCCCTAACCTCCTCATGTTAAGAACGTCGTATGTATTAGACACAACCAACTTCGCCATGGTAAGGACGGCTTTCGGAATAGACACCCCATTTTATGAAGGGGGAAGTGTCTAAGTATTTGCCCCAATTTCAACCGCGATATATGTTATCAGCATACCCACCCACAAAGAGTATACCCCCCCCAAAAAAAAGAAATTGCGGATGGGTGGCAGTGTTGTGTGGAGGAAGTACACTTTTTATCACGCATGCATAGAACAGTAAATGACAGTGCATAATGCATGTCATTATATCTCGAAAACTACTTGTCTCCACCAAAGTTATAATAGATTATTTTATTCAGAATAGTCTAAAACCTATAGAAGTCAGTTTAAGGGAAATATTGGTGCTAAGGTAAAAAAATTACCCACAAAAAGTTAATATCTGAGCAGTGTGAAAAACACTTTGATGTAGGGGGCTACTACAACTCTCTTTTATGAAGAGATTCGACGGACGTTTCTGAAAGTGCCTCCCTGTTAACTCAACAATGTATTTTTTTTTCTCACGTTAATCTTATCGATGACAAACTGAACTTTCAGATAAAAAAAGTAAAATTAAAAAAAAAAATTGTTTATAACGTTTATCGTCAGAATAAGTTTTCAATTATAACGTGCTACTAAATTGAACATGTATATTGTAACCATCACCAAGAAAAATATTTTCGTAATATGTTTCTCGGTGATGGTCACAAAGTATGTGTTCAATTTAGTAGTTCGTTATAATTGAAAACCGATCCCCGACGATAAAGGTCATAGAAAATTTTTTAATCTAAAGGGTAAGTTTGTAGTATCTGAGAATAACGTGAATAAAGTCTAAATTGTACAATTTAGAGGGTGTGTCAATTTTCTAAACGTCCGCCACAGATTCGTTCATATATGCATCTCATAAGATTTGATGCTCAATCGAACGATATTTTTTTATTAAATCAAATTATTAAGTGAAGAAAACTGAAACGATTTTTTTTGTTTTTAATGTAAAAGGTAAATGTTTTACAAACATTACCATAGCAATTACTGTTCATCAGAAAAAAAAGACAAAAAATAAAAAAGAAATAGTTGCCACAGATTATTTTGTGAAGCTGGAAATAATGTTGGTTCGTTGTTTCGAGAAACTGTACCATATCACATATTGCTAAATCAAAGGAGAAGATGCCGCCGCTTCCTGGGTAAATGTTTGCATGCAATGTAAGTTTCAGTGGTTCATGGTTTTTCTGTTAATACTTAGTTACGGAGAACAGTTCATGTTAGCATCGCTTAATTTAGCACGCCGACACCGTATATGATAAAAAGAAAGCTGATACGTAATGTTTTTATATGCAAATAATGTTAATCCGAATAATGCGCAATGGCATGTATATTGTAAACTAAATATTATGGTTAATCTTTTGTAAACATTAGTCTACAAAGTAGACTTTATAAAAGTGACGATAGAAAAGTATAAATGATTTAAAACAATGTGTGGCGATTGAGCCGCCATATTGGTTAAGGGCTGCAGTGTTAGTTTTTTGTATGGTCGTGTATAATTCAGAAATAATAGAATTTCATGGTCCCAGCCAATGAAATTGAGCAGAATGTTATTGGGAAGAAATCATTATTTTCGAACAGTGAAGTGTAATGGTAGTTGTATGTGTATATAGTGTTAGGTCAGTATAGTTATAATGGCTATATATTTACCCGGTGGGAGAACATCAGGTAGAGGGGATAATACAAACTACTTCGGCGATAGGTCTTGTCAATCGTGGAGATGTCGCTCATAGGAAGTGAGATAGGATTTTATTATAACGAATAAATGTGTCAGTAATGGCGTTCAAAAGGTTAATAAGATGGTGACTAAAAAAAAAACATAAAACATTTGTATTTGGCATCTGTTATTGCAAACTTACCGCAATTTGGTCCAGCAGGGAATTTCTGCAATCAAATTTTTATATACAGGAGATTTGAAAATAAGAATCACAGAAAAAAAAGCTATACAAAATGTTATATGGATTCTCAAATAATTCGAGGCAACGCAAAAGGTGCCTCTTTGTATCTAAAGTTTTCTTTAAAAATATGACATTCTGATGTTATTTATAATAGCACAAAATTCATAAATAGTTCAAGGAATAAACGAATGTTTTATTTTTTTAAAAATATTTCTCCAATTCATATTTTTTCTTCATATAAATTGTATGAATTCACATGTCATTGGATATTAGCTTCCTGTTCAAGTATATGAATGACAATAAGAGAAAAATATATACGAAATTCTTCACTTTTCTTGTTTAAACATTCTACTATTGTGAGAAATATGAATGTACACATTTGTCTAAGGGAAAGTGTATGATTCTATTTACATGTGTTTTTTTTATATAAATTATCATAAAAATTCTAAAAGATTAAAATGATAATTATTCAAAACCTTCTTTGGTAACTGAACCGGGTATTCTGTGCGCTATGTGGGAAGGAGCGATAAAGGGATTATATTATCTTCTCATAGGATATCTTGGAAGTATGTAACCACTATTAAATTTCTAAAATCAACACACTGTTTTTATATGCTTTTTGTTGACCCCTTCCCTTCTTCACCATAACAATGCCCTGCTCATCGTAAACAACCGGCAATTTCTGATTTAAAATTGCCGTGTTGAAAAAAATCTCCCTATTGACATGGTTTTCATTTCTATGACTTTTTTTTATTTTCCTCAAGCTAAAGGGGATTCTTCATTAATGATCATTATGATCAAGCCAAGGGGCGTTTGATAAGAGTTATCGCAACCGTGTTTAAAGAAGAGAAGAGTTTTAAAAGTTAATTTTCAAACACAATTAGTCACAAAAGCTTTATTTAATGTACACAAAGTCTTTAAGTAGTTATTATTTCCTTCTCAAACAAACATATTAAAATGCACATCATCTAAATCAATGGTCGCCAATTTCAGAAAAAACTTTGGCCAGTCAGGGTTTGATTCTTACAACGATTTCGTTTGATGCACATTTCGTCAAATGATATTTTTTACTCCCGGTTCAGAATTCAAATCAACATTTAACATCAATGAAAACAATTGTGTTTTCAGTGCATTCAGACAAAATAAATGTTATTCCATCGTGTAAAGACCAATCTTTTATGACATTAAATAATAAACACTACATTAATAATTTAATATTAATCATTAAAATTCATTCAGAATTCTTTACTTCTTGTATTTCATACGTTTTCTAGTGCATATGTGCAAGAAAGAAAGTAATTCAAGCTTCTTTATGCGAGGAAATTTTTAGACGCCAAAAATTCATCGATCAATAATATGAACTCATCGATACATAATCTGAATTCATTGATACATAATCTGAACTCATCGATATGTAATCTGAACTCGATTATCTGAAATCGATAATCTGAACTCATCGACACATAATCTGACCTCAATAATCTGAACTCGATAATCTGAACTCATCGATACATAATCTAAACTCATTGATATATAATCTGAACTCATCGATACGTAATTTGAACTCATCGATACGTAATTTGAACTCGATAATCTGAACTGATCGATACATAATGTGAACTCATTGATACATAATCTGAACTCGATAATCTGAACTCATCGACACATAATCTGAACCCAATAATCTGAACTCGATAATCTTAATTAATCAATACATAATCTGAACTAATAGATACATAATCTGAACTCATCGATACATAATCTGAACTCGATAATCTTAACTCATCAATACATAATCTGAATTCATCGATAAATAATCTGAACTCGATAATCTTAATTAATCGATACATAATCTGAACTCTTCAATACATAATCTGAACTCGATAATCTGAACTTGATAATCTGAACATCGATACATAATCTGAACTCATCGATACATAATCTGAACTCGATAATCTTAACTCATTGATACATAATCTGAATTCATTGATACATAATCTGAACTCGATAATCTGAGCTCGATAATCTTAAGTCATCGATACATAATCTGAACTCATCGATACATAATCTAAACTCATCGAAACATAATCTGAACGACTCGAAACATAATTTGAACTCGATAATCTGAACTCGATAATCTTAAATCATCGATACATAATCTGAACTCATCGATATATAATCTGGACTCATCGTACATAATCTGAATTCATCGATACATAATCTGAATTCATCGATACATAACTCGGACTCCTCGATACATAACCCGAACTCATCGATATATAACCCAAAGTCATCGATACATAACCTGAACTAATTGATACATAATTTGAATTCATTGATACATAATTTGAATTGATTGATACATAATCTTAACTCATCGATCCATAATCTGAACTCATTGATACATAATCGTAACTCATCGACACATAATCTGAACTCATGGATACATAATCTGAAGTTATCGATACATAATCTGAACTCATCGATACATCATCTGCACTCATTCATACATAATGTGAACTCGATAATCTGATCTCATCGATACATAATCTGAACTCATAATCTGAAATACATAATCGGAATTCATTAATACATAATCTGAACTCGATAATCTGATCTCATCGATACATAATCTGAACTCATTGGTACATAATCTGAATTTGATAATCTGAACTCATCGATACATAATCTGAACTCGATAATCTGAACACATTAATACATAATCTGAACTCATCGGTACATAATCTGAATTTGATAATCTGAACACATCGATACATAATGTGAACTCATCGGTACATAATCTGAACTTGATAATCTGAACTCATCGATACATAGTCTGAACTCATCGATACATAATCCTTACTCGATAATCTGAACCCATCGATACATAATCTGGACTTATCGATGCATAATCTGAACTCATTGATTCATAATCTGAATTCATCAGTACATAATCTGAACTCATCAATACGTAATTTGAAGTCATTGATACATAATCCAGACTAATCGATACATAATCTGGACTCATCAATACATAATCTGAACTTATCGAGTTCAGATTATGTATTGATGAGTCCACAACTCTGTGTTGAGCAATATCTGGAATTTTATGCTCTGTTGTGACTAGCTCGAATACATCAACTAATGACCACAACGAGCATACCCTCTCTCTCTCTCTCACTCTCTCTCTCTCTCTCTCTCTATATATATATATAGTGAATCAATGACTAAAGTTTATATTCCAAAGATAATAATGATGATCATCTTACAATTTATTTCTTTAATTCAGTTGACATTTACAATTCTTTACAGTATCTGTTTCACAGCACAAAATAAATGAGTTCAGTTACCTGATAAAATAAAACACTCATGAACGAATATCCACCATGTTGACACGAATAAATATCCTTCTTCAATTGAACCTAAAAGTTGATTGGATATAAATAATTTCAACAAATTCTATTAAAGTCCTTTTTGTAAAGTGTTTCACTGAAATGTGTCTTTGAAAAACACTAACACTAAGATAAATTAAAAGTTAATTTTATCGGAAATACTTTGTGAAATTTTCATTCGGTGAATTCCTTGGCAAAGTCAAGAATATTTGATGTTAACACCAAAAGCAAAAACTATGACAAAAATGAATTCTGGGAAGAAAAATATTCCTCTTCACAAATGTAAAAGTAAAAGACGAATAGGGTTTTCACTCTATTAGCAAACTAATTCCTAGCAGAATCAATCCTGTAGTACTTTAGTTGCAGCCAGTAAGTTGGTGTGTATGTTTGTGTAAGGATGGGATGGGGGAAGTCTTTTTCATCTAATTTTGAAGGAAGGTGGGGTAAGGATTGAACTCTTGCATCCAAGGCAGATTTACATTGACCATCTTATTGCCGTTCTGCATGAAAATGTATTCATGCATTTCTCATGCATTCAAGTACTTATGCTGTATATAATATTTTGATTGCAGAAATTCCCCTCTGGATTAATTAATCGAGGTTTTCAATAACAGATGTCACATACAAATTTATTATGTCTAAACTATTACCCAATATCTTATGTAATTTCGGAAGCTGTTACAGACATATTTATTCGTTATAATAAAATCTTATATCCTACAAGTGTCATCATCACGAGCGACAATATATTTAGACAAAGTAGTTCGCATTTTTCCCTCTCCCGCAAAAGTACTTCCACCGCCTCCAGTGAAGACAGGGTAAAAATATACACAATATGAATATATTGCCCTGACACTCTTATTAATTGCATCAATCACTGACAGACATGCTACTACCGTTACGCTTCCCTATTCAAAAAGGATGATTTCTCTTCACTTACATTCCACTGTCAAACTGCAGAAGAGCTATGATATTGAATAATAACAAGTCCATTGTATTCCTGTTGTATTTGTATTGCATTAATGTTCTAAAGTTACATTTAAATAACTATTTTCCATTGTGTGGAGTTTCTTTTTGCCTTCTCGAATAAAATGCATTTTTAAAATTGACCTGAACACTAGGATACTGGAATTAAAAGTTAAATATAAAGGAATAAAAGGCGAATCAAATGAGGTATAAGTTGTTTAAACAGTTGTATTCAATTTAGCTTAAATTTGCGGTTTTTGAAAAAATGACAAGTGCGGTCTTTCTTTTTCGCAGCACTATATATATATATGGATATATCTATACTGGAAGCCAAATTGAATATTGAAATGCTTATGTTTCTGGTTCTATGGGACGAAACCACGTGAAAATTTGCAGGCTTTTCGAAGATTATAATACTATTCTATGGTTAAAATTTTATGACAATTGGTAAAAAAAGCAGCTATGTTTTCAGACTAATGGCTCAAATTTGGCTACATTTGTACATATAGTGTCCTGGCAGGCTAGGTTCGGTTTTGCTGCTTTGGGATGAATTTTGCTTAGGGTTTTTTTCACCTCTGTGGCCTTGCCTAGCCGCTAATGTATATGCGTGTGTGTGTGTGTGTGTGTGCTATTTGTTTTTGTTTTGTGATACTTTTGAATGAATTCAATTATTTATACGAAAATGCATTCTTACCTAAATGCGAGTTCCCCTGTGACCAATTAGGCACCCCCAAATGGGGAGCGGTATATATGTTGTTAAAATATAATTTAATTATCCACTATATATGTGTGTGCGTGCGTGTGTGTGTGTAAGTTTTAATTTAGAAAGACATTTAAGTCAAATATCAGAAAGTGTTTATACAAAGCCGCTTTACGAACGTTTCAAAGTAGATTTTAATCTTTAATCATCTGCAAATACAAAAAAAGGAAATGTTTTTTTCTTATCGATCGTTTAAAATCAAAATCTTCCTCATTAGAAAAAAAATAAGAACAGAAAATCGCCTCAAACCAGGAAGAAGCACAAAAATAATTTGTTTCAGTTAATTTTCTGCATTCATGGTCATTTAACGTGTGGAAAACTAATGAATCAATTTTGATCAAAATAGAATAATGGAATAAGAAAAATCATAATTCTTTTCTTATTGTTAATAGAAAAATAAAATGTAAATGAGCTGATTTACATCTCCAAAAAAGAGAAAATTTAAAAATTTATAAATAGATTTGTTAAATTATTTACACAAACACTTAGCAAACATATCCTAATACTGATTCCTTATTTGAATAAGAAACAACAAAAAAAACTTTAACAATTTTAACAGATTTACCAGAGGAAATATTAAGCAATATTTTCCTTGTAACTTTCTTCATCGATTTAAAAAAAAAATAGTTTGTACATTTTTTTACAAACCTTAGAAAAAAAATCTATCAAATTAGCTACATTATTTAATTGATCTCTCATATATCTTCGAATGATTCCTCTGTTTTATGATGCTCGAGTTTCTTAGTCTAAGATATCACTTTGTCTTGACATAGACAAAGCATGGAGGTGATTCATCAAGTTGAACATTTGTTCTGGATAATGTTCAGTGTTATTTCATCAGAGAAAACAAATGAGAAGTTCATCGATCGGCGAAAGTTCTAATAGTGTTGTTTTGTGGCACCAAGTTTTCAAAACAGATGTTCTTATTTGAAAAATAAACAGAATTCCAACAAAATATTAAAGAAAGTTTTAAATACAAAAATAATTTAAATTTAGAGATTTCATACTTTTATTAAGAAGATAATGCATTCTTTAATGTTAACGAATTTTGTCGACTCCTATCAAACTAAAATTTATAATCAACAGGATACGGCATGAATTTAATTTTCAATACTTATCTCATTATGCTTTGTTGGATGCAAATGAAAGAGTTGGGCGCTTTCAATTTATAATTTGGTATATAAAGAGAAACAGCTCATGTTTGTTTGATAGTGATTGTTCTAATGCGTATCGTTACAACCTAAAAATAAGTAATACAGAGTACAAATCTTATTCTATTGATTGTAGTAAAAAAAGCAACTTCCATTTAATTAATTGTATGCATTGTGTTTTATCATTAAATAACCAAAAAGTGTTGATGTATAATAAAACAGACATTCCAACAAATTGTTTGTCTGAATATTTGCAACTTCAAAAATTATTACTGATTAAATTCCCATAAATATTCTAGCAATGGTGTATGTATTGGAATTTGAAAAAAAAACACCCTTTGATTTTAACGGATTTTATTCTATTTAGTGGCCATCTTGGATTTCCAGCAAATGTTTTTAATCCCATAATTATCTCCTTTTATAGATGCTTAGTCAGTAAGCAAGATAATTAGAACATTAACTTTTGGAAAACATCCAGATCTGGATCAAAACCTAGGAATTTTGGGAAAAGTATTCCACATTGGAAGGCGATATTTTCCGATAATTTGCTATATGTGGGGGAAATTGCAATGCTGAAAATATAAAGGTGAAATCCGTCAGGAAGCTCTCTTTATTAAGAAGGTTGGAGTACGAGTAGATATCAGAGGAAGTTTAAAATCTATGGATTGTTATTGATGTAGTTATTTTGACAAAATCTCTAGTGTTTTTTGAAATTTTAATACTTTCATTGACTGACATATTTGTAAGTTTATTTATCTAAAACTTCAATGACATTTAGCTGAGAACCTATTTAAGCTATATATTTATGCATATAAGTATGATAAAAATACTTTTAAAAATCAGTTTTCTTCAGTTAATGTTAAGCATAATATAAACAATTTTGTCATGAAACCAATATATTGACATATTTATTGATCGTAAGTGTCCCACCATTAAATAATCCAATTGCATTTAACCTCTGAAAAAATATGGTTGCAAGCTTTTCTTTAAATATTACTAGTATTTAGATTAAATTATAATGATACTTATTTTCATTCTGTATTACTCTTTGCTACCAAATTCAATGAACATTAAAACAGCCATCCATATAAAAAGTAAAAATGTCATCATTTCTTCCCGAACTGAATCAGTGGAAACATTGTTCATTGTGCATCAAAATATTTTTTCTTTTTATCTAAATGATCCCAATGTTGTGTTGCGGGTACATATTGAAAGGATGACGGGGAGATATTAACGGGGATGATAACAGAGATAACGACGATGATGACAATTCTGTGGGGAAGACATTTATAATAGTTCTTTCTACATCATGCCAACTATGATGATGAATATGGAAGGAGACATTTATAACAGACTGGGATGATTCTTGGGGATTTCATATTAACACAGACTGAGAGATGCGATGCAACAGTTCTTAACATATATAGAGGAGAGGAGATTCATTATTACGATAAAGGAGGCACATTACTTGTAAGGGGTTATACAAGAGTTCGTTTATAGATGACTATACAAAACACATTTACCTTTTCGGTTGTAATGACGACACGAAGACAACACAGCTACAAAATTGAGATGATTTCTTTATTCTTCAACTGCGATTAGTGATGTCAGGAACTCAAGCCTTTTCGACTACATGGTCTACTCTTCTCCCTTCGCCTATAAGGGGCTCCCACTCTCCAACTGACTCTAGCACTGTGTGTGATCTGCTCTGATTATCTGATGCTAATCCTGACTGACTCTCCTAACTTCGAACCCTCGATCCCTATATTGAGAAATCTCCTTTATTATGACGTCAGAAGTGTGGTTTCTAACGTGAATACTTTCACATGGATTTATATATGTCTGTCCAAACATTTTTGGCAAACAAATAATCCTCAATTCTAATTGTTTAATATCTAACCTATTTTTAAACAATATATTTCAACTAGCATAGTCCATTCTTTTAACTGACATATTTAATATCCAGTTATTCTAAAAGAATGGACTATTGCTTTTTCCGACATAAATAATATTTAGCTATTTCTAAAAGAATTAACATTCCTAGGATTTCAATTATCCACTTGCATACAGGGTTCGATTGTAGCCTTTTCCTAATATCATTTTCACTTATCGAGTCTGTCTGCTTACTTACATGAGAAGGGAACAGCCCTTACAAGGAACACACTCTGACGAACATGTGCAAAAGCACACAAAAAGTATGAGTTGTGCGGGCCTGCGTCGGGGAGCGAACCTGGGACCGTTAAATTACAAAGAAAAACGTTTGTGAGCGATACTCGCATTACCACAACAATTGGGTTCGCCTGACAGTTATAAAAAGTCAAGCCGAAACAAAGGTTGTGTATCGTTTCTTTTTTTTGGTCGGTCAACGGTTGAAAAGAACTTGCTTGTGAAGAGTGCGACATTTGCGAGAAGACAAAAGTCGAAAGAACTGATTCGTTCAACAAAAGAATTTCTGGCGTGTATATCGCTTAACACAAATTACTCAGCTTTCTCCTCCCTCGTGCTGCGACAAGCTATCTCGGCTATTATGGCTTTCGATCCAAAACTTATACCTATATTTGATGACAGTGAATGTTGGAGAAAGCTGAACTAATATGTCAGCTAAGTGGCGTAAAGCGCATTGAATGTGTAATTTCAATGCATTTGTCAGGTGGCGCCTATGCAGTGTACCAGTGTAAGTGAGGAAAAGCGGGCCGATTTGGGGTGTATAAAGAAAACTCTGTACACAGCGTTTGCTTTGGATCCGTTTGCTGCATGGAAGTAGTTCGCAGCTTGTCGTCTCCAACCAGGTGAAACAGTCAACGTCTTTTTGGCGGAGTTGCGCAAGCTAGCAGTCCTGTTTGGCAGCGTATCGGATCAATGCCTGCAATGTGCATTTATTGCTGATTTGCCGGAACATGCGGAAAACTTGTTGCGGGCATCATCCCAGATGGATAACTTGAATTTATCTCATGTGCTGGCGCGTGCTCGTGCTATTTTAATGACTAACCCGACAGTTCCAGAGCAAGCTGCATTAGCTGCACGATTGACACCAGTTAACCCCAAGAAGACAGATACTTCACGGAGGTGTTACAAGTGTAATGGACTGAATCATAGGGCAAGCAATTGCCTGTTGGATAGAGATGTCAGGGTCAGACCTCGAAACCCTATCATGTGTTATCAATGTCGGCGGCGAGGGCACTTTGCTCGATTTTGTCCAGGAAACGAGGGAGAGAAGTGAGCGTGAATCTCATCCCCCAAACTGGTGTAAATGGCGCCTTGCTAATTGTCATGGTTCTCTCAATGGACTACCATGCAAAGCTGTGGTGGATACCGGATGCACACAGTCACTGGTCCGCAAGTCATGTTGCAACGAATGGATGAGGAAAGTAACCCCAGTGCTCACAGCAGATGGAAACACACTAAGCTGCTGTGGAGTAGGAATGGTGCAGGTTGACCTTGATGCAACACGGAGCATTGGCATAGAAGTCCTAGTTGTGGATGGATACTTACTGGGATTTGATTTATTTCTTGGACTGGACGCAATCAAGCAACTTGGAGGAGTAGCTGTGTCTAGCGCAGAAGAGGTGATCTTTCCACATTTTAGCAAGGCCAATTTTGCTGCTATCACCATTACCGAGCCTGGCTTCTTTGCCAAATATGACCAAGATACTCAGAAGTGGACTACATCGTGGAAGTGGGCTGGCGACCAACCTCCACTTACATTGAGAAATAGACTTGCAGAGTATCCAGTGGCAACACCGATTCGTGATGAACACGATTGGGAATTGCAGGTGTGGATTGATAATGGTTGATTACTGCCATATCCCGAGGAAGAACTTGGCCCTCCAAAAGGTCTAATCCCTCTCATGGCTGTTATGCAGGCGAATAAACAGAAAGTGCGTTATGGATTATCGGAAGCTAAATGAGTATGTGGATGTGCATTCTGCCAACGCGGATGTTTGCTTACAAAAATTGAGGGAATGGCGACAACAGAGACCAAACATTACAGTGCTGGACCTACGCCGAGGCTATTTGCAAGTACATGTTGACAAATCGCTGTGGCCGTTCCAAACAGTAAAAATCAAGGGATAAGAATATAAATGAGGCTACATCCTCATATATTGATGACATTTTTGTGAATGAAAGCAACATGTGTAAAGGAACATTTGGAGAAGTTTGGCCTGGAAAGCAAGCCCCCAGAACAGTTGAGACCGGGCTCACATGTATTGGGATTACGTGTCCAAGAGAAGAAGGGAAAATTGTTATGGCGGCGTGGCAGTGACCTTCCGGCAGTACCTAATAGACTTACTTGCCGAATTGTGTTTTCAGTGTGCGGGGAAACTGACTGGTCATTTCCCAGTGTGTGGCTGGTTGTGTGTCGCCACAGCATTTGTGAAACGAAGGGCGAATATGATCACAACTGGATGGGATGACGAAGTGCGAGACCCTATTCTAGCACTGATGATCAAAGACATTTGTTTGAGAGTAGCTCAGGAAGATCCAGTAAAAGGTGACTGGTGTATCTGTGGAGAAGAAGTCACAGTATGGGTGGATGCCAATTCTATTTCTACAGGCGTGGTTGTGGAAAGCAACGGTTCTGTGGCAGAGGACACAAGCTGGCTCTGTGCAGTTCATGAAGACAAACACATAAATTTAGCTGAGGTTGATGCTGTGCTGCAAGGCGTCAACCTTGCATTACAGTGGAAAGCTAAAACTATACATTTGCGAACTGACTCTGCCTGTGTCTATCGGTGGAAACTGACACCTTGTCTGGACAGACGAGAGTGTAGCATTTTGTGGAAAGACAACTGCTGATTTTACACAAATGTGGTATGTGCACTTTCGATTTCGGTGTGTCCACGTACCCTCCTGAAACGGTACAATCGAGCTATCTCATCGCACTATTGTGGCAAAAACAGGGTGCACAATCTTGGAGGCAGTGTACTGGTACAACGTCATGCCTAAACATAACAAGACAGCCATGACAGCAGCTGCGAATATGCTATACAATTATAGGATTTGTATAAAAGGTATCGATGAAGTAGCTAATCCGTACAAGGAAGGGGACGCGGTTTGGATGAAGAATCCCCGGGAAAGATGCACAATGCAGTTCGGTACAGGAACAGTGACAAAAATAAATAGTCAACACTCAATATCAGTTGATGAAACACCATGCCACATAAAAGATGTGCGCCCAGCATGCCGACATGACGTTATAATCAATGATGAACTTAATTCATCAGATGACGAAGACCCACTGCTGTACGAATGGCCAGATGATGGAAGCTCTTCAGCAGATGATGACGGAAGCTCTTCAGATAATGATGAGGATACAGAGCAGGACGAGTTTAATGATCCGGCAAACAAAGTTCCTGAATCTGTACCATTAAGGCGAAGTAGCCGGAGGAAACGACCTGCCCAGCATTGTCATATATGTGATCTCGAAATCACGGAGGAGTGTGACGAACATGTGCAAAAGCGCACAAAAAGTATTAGTTGTGTATGCCTGCACCGGGGAGCGAACCTGGGACCGTTAGATTACAAAGAAAAACGTTTGTGAGCGATACTCGCATTACCACGACAATTGGGTTCGCTCAACGGCTATAAAAAGTCAAGCCAAAACAAAGATTGCGTATCGTTTCTTTTTTTTGGTCAGTCGACGGTTGAAAAGAACTTGCTTGTGAAGAGTGCGACGTTTGCGAGAAGACAAAATTTGAAAGAACTGATTCGTTCAACAAAAGAATTTCTGGCGTGTATATCGCTTAACACAAATTACTCAGCTTTCTCCTCCCTCGTGCTGCGACACACACAGTTCATAATATCTCAAAGCAGAATATTTCATAAAACAAAAAAGGGATTTATTATATACTTTCATTTTAAAACCTGTTTTTAATGGAGGGGCTGGGGTTTGTCTGAATTGCTTCATTCATTTATTTGACATGTAAGTGATCAGCCAAGATGAAAACTCAGATTCCTTCAATAGTAGTCCGAAATTCACCTGTAGTGTTAAGTCGGGTCTCTTTCTTCATAATAATATAGATATTTTGTATAGAGTTTAGTTTACTTTATTGGCTGGTCAATTAGTAACACAATAATACAAGTCATGCCAGTAAAGAAAATAAACATCTTCATAAAGTTTATCAACAAACAAAAATATGAAGGTAAAATCACACAAAAAGAAAGGCAAAGATTGACTAACTATGCTATGCTTCCACAGCTTGTGTGAGTCCGAATGATTCTGAGAGCTAAGATATAATATTACTCGTCCATTTTGTAACCTAAGTATTTTCTGACAATATTGTGTGGGTGGCTGTAAAATTAATTGTTAAGTAATGCAATAAAAAAGTAAAAATTAAAATAACCTCTGCATATGAAGAGCTGTGGAAAGTTCACACTGAATTTGATAGTGCTTGCATTTAGTACTTCTCCAATCCTTCTTCCGACTCTGGTGTTAAATTGTTGGATCATTTGGATATTACTAAAACCAAAAGTACATGGTGAGATCTAGTTATATATAAAACTGAATATAGATGAAGACAGTTTTTTAATGAAGAACCTAAACATACTAATGTACGAATTTACTAGGAATAAATATATGTATTAACATCCGAAGTGTTGAAACACTTAACAATAATCTAGTTCTTTTTCTCTTTAGTCCAACTAAAAAGACACTTCTGATATTGTCTCTGACTAAGAAGTGGCTTTAAACTTGCAATACAACATTTGTAGCACATTTCTTGTCAGCACATAATGCATGTATTCCAGCTATATTCTTATAAAACTCGGCCAGATTTTTTGTTTGAAGGCTATAATGGTCAAAGAAATAGGGGTAAAATGTTGTTTATACCTTGAGAGACGGTAAAATTTATCGAAATTTATTTCAATTAAAGCTACTTTACTTACACTCTACCATTTAATCAGTGCTAAATATATGTTTCGGTTTCACTCCTAAAACTGAATCATAAAATTTAAAAAAATGAAAACGATAATATCTTGTCAGGACACAGTTATGATTAGGATTCAGGTGAAGTCGACTCTTTCTGATAGTAATCAATATAATTAATCAGCAATGTTGACGAAATCAAATTGAAAACAATCCTGGATTAACCTTTGTACATTTGTCTTAATCTGACAATTAAGTTTGAAAATTGTACACATTTTGATCTGGAGACTTTTCCCAGTGGCAATAATATGTTATATCTTACAAAAGCAAGTTTATAACAAAATCATATTATTGTACAAGAAAAACCAGTAACAAATTTAGTTTAGAAATGAACAAAAACAAATATTTCTCGCATTTTTTCCTGTTTTTATTGACTTGACATCCCTATAGATTTTGGCAAAATTGAATGATACATTAATTTAATTTTGTCTATTTTGTTATGATCATTAAATAAATATACTTTAAAATACATTTCTAAAAAGTAAATGAAATTCTATCGCTACTATGCTTCATAGAAAGAAACCACTCAATGTTAATTATTTGAAGTCAATCCAGAACTTTTAATTGGCAATGAAAATTATGCATGAATCAGAGAAATGTAATTATTCGTTTCAGTCTACCAATTAGAAAGTATTCTTCTTTCAATAATTATTGTCATTTTTCTTTTAACAATTATTTTTTCTTGTCCAGCAATTACATGGACTTTCATTTTTTCATCATAAACTGCCAGAATTACTTTTCTATCAAATTTTATCCTCAAAATTACATTTTTTGCTAAAGATTTTATATTTAACATTTACCTCATCTGTTTCTATTTTCTTATTTTTTCAGTCAAACTATTTTTATTAATTCAACCATCAAAATTTGGCAGACGCAGTCCCATATGTGACATTATGGATAATTCTTGTCCTGTATATTGATTTTCTTTAGAATACTGTCACCATCAACACAAATATTTCTGTTCCGTTTGATGCGTGTCTCCAGAATGACTGTTTAGTTGCATCTACATGTTTTTCATAGATTAATGATGCTGATGATTCTTACATGCTCCTCCATGTATGTATGTTTAACAATAGATGTAAATTACAGTATTAAATCTAAATCTCTTTGGACTATTTTCCTTCTCAGCATCATTTCTCTTCATATTACTGTAAAAGCGAATGAGTATGGCTACAAAAGAATATCATTGTGTTTTGTTCTACTTTGTTGTCCACAAGCAATCAACATGAGCTCACACTATTACATTTAAAATGGATAGCTTAGGTAAATTAAGTAGATTTTTATTGCCAACACATTATAACAAGAGAGAGAAATGGACAGCGGAAGAGACAGAGAGAGGGTTGGTGCACAGGAAGAGATAAAGATAGAGAAGCAGCTAGAGGCACTGGGGTAGAAGTTTTAATATAAAGACGTTACACATGCCATTAAAGTTCTATTTAGTTTTTTTTATGGGTCCGGGAAACAGTGGGTAGCCCTGCTAGCATCTAAATAAAGAAGGTCGAAGGGTATATTGACCGAAATATATTAGAAATAGAAATTCATTGATCAGGGCAATAGCTGACAAAAAACAATCAAAATAAGGATGGAAAGGGCTATGACAAGAGAATATTCTTATCATTGTTTTGACTTTCGAGTATATAATATTCTCTTGTCATAGCCCTAATCATTACACACAAAAAATTAAGACACACAAAAATGCCAATTAGTTTCATATCATTACAATGAATAGAAGATTTTTCTAATATTCATAATTTCTTTTGTTAATCTTGTAACGATTTCAATTGTTTTTGAAAAGGCCAACTCCCCTGAATTGTTCACAATAACGTATTGTCTCTTTTCTATTCATTTCTTTTTCAAAATCAAATATTAACATTAATTATCTGCTGTCTGATTTCAAGGTTTCCTTTAAAATAAAAGGAAAGCGTCATTTTGTAATCGTGTGTGTGTAGTTGAATGTGTGTGGCTAATGTCAAGTGGGTCAATCATTCACCCTCCGTTTACAGAATTGGAAAACTATGTCCAAATGATAAACTAACAATACCAGTGTTCTTAGTAAATAGAATGCAAGAATCATAGATTTTCACACAATGCCAACTAGTATACAAATAAAAGGAACTGTAAGTTGATAAGTCGGATATTTATTTCAAGACAAATATTGGTAATCATACTTCCAATCTAAACTTTGGACTTGATGTGCGTTGGGAATTAATCCAGGGTGGAAAAAATGGGCGCGTATCCTTATCTCTTCATGGGAATGGTCCTACATTTTTTTTCATAAAAACATTCTACAGTCGAAAAAAAGGACGTTTCATAACTACCACATTTTTATTTTATGATTTTTCAAAATGGTTTTCAATTTATGGAATTGTGAAATAATTACCAAAGCATTCTTATAAAATAATTTAGTTGGCAGATAACCAAACATTGGGACTAGAATAAAATTTCTACTCAATTAATAATATTACAAACGTATACAATAAATTACTAATCTTCTATGTAAGCAAGAAACACGAAGACTTACTCATTACTAAACTAAGGACAAATTCTGAAATCAAAACATGATCGTGAATACAGTCAAAGAACTCTCAGTGAATTTGACCGAAATTAAAAGGGAGTCTCGAAAGGATGAATTCATACAATTCATCAAAAACAAAATTCACACTAAAGACTCGAATGTGCCTCAAGTTTTCTCCCTCTGTAATGATGTCATATAATGTGTATAATGAATTTGTAGTGATTCCAAGCAGTCTACAAAGAAAAATCCTTGTATGGGAAGAACCATAGAAAAATCCTCCTGCACTCCTATGTATATTGGCCAAAGATGGACAAAGATATAGCAGACATGATAGAATCCTGCAAAGGATGCACACTTGTAGCAAAATCTTCAACTACAACGTGCAAATTATGGCCAAACACAGAAAACACATGGCAGAGAATTCATGTGGATTTTGTTGGACCCTTAGCCAACATGTTTGTGGATGACCACTCAAAACGGCCTGAGGTCCTAGAATGTAAAAGACCTGCCATAACTGTATGATCTGATTTTTAATGAGCTATTCATGCGTTTTGGTGTGATAGATTAACGGCAGTCGATTCACATCCAGTGATATCAGACACTATTTCAACCTGTATCAAGTGAACCATATTACAACCCCACAGTATCACTCTAGATCCAATGATCAGGCCGAGAGGTTCATGAACACTCGCCTGCAGGAACAATGATCACAAGAAAAGTCAAGTATGTCTTCGATAAACTCATTCCACAGCAAAAAAAAAAAAGTCTTAGAATATCATCTCGACCTATATTTCTGTCCTGGTGATAAAGTCATTTTCAAAGCTTACAAAAACAACATTACGTTCTGGGAAGTAGGCACCTTCAGACAAAGAATCAGCGAACTGGCCTATATCGTCCATGGACTGAAAAACACCCCTAAATACCATATGAACTAGCTTAGGAAATGCCGTTTGAATGAATCAGAGAATCATCACAACATACCTGCGAACAGTCAATTAGCATAATATTCGATCTCAACACGCCCCTAAGTCTCTCTGGAAGTGTGACACTCAGAAAGAAAAAGAAAATTTACGCAATCACTTGACGTAAATTTCAAGAGAAAGAAGTATTAACAGTTTTATTTTTTCCTCTTTTTTCCTTCTCTTTTTAAAAAAAAAAAAAAAGAAAACTTTTGGAAGGAGGATGTTCTGAGACCGAAACTTTTCTGTATCATGGACTTTTCCAGTACGATATTATGGGAGGCAGTATCATAATACTGTAGAATCAACAGGAGTACTAATAGTGTGTAACGCATACAACTACCCATATTGGACACCACCGGATAGTAAGCTCCGTTACCCGTTATCCTATCCTTGTAAACTTTTGTTAATATATCTTCCTTACACCAAATCAGTGTTCTGTGTTTTCTGACATGCTCCCAACCTTGGGTTCACATCACTATATAATGAACATAAAACTAAATTACCAATTTTGTAACTTTATTATTAACACAGGAAAAAATATTTGAAAAAATCTCGAACAATTTTACGAACAGAATTAACAAAGAAATAATAATAAATCTTTATTTGAATGGCTTTTTATTTAAAATAAATAAAAATAAGAAAATTTTGATTCTTAAAAACATTTTTCTATATGATTATGATGCCATATGATTTCGTGATTACATTTAAAATTACCAAGTGAGCAACTTGGCAGCAACCCGTTTTAAGATATGTTATATAAACATGAAAATATTCACTTGATTACTTCCCCATAAAAAGACAATCATTTTCATTTATTTTAGAAATGTTAAAACAAATTTCTATTATAGAAACAGATTTTTTCTATAGAAATTGAAGGAAATTATGAAAATTTATTGCTTGAATTCACAACTGTCAGATTGTAAGAAATACATATTTAATATATACTCCTTCCCTATCCCCTTCGTCCCACGAATTCTTATCTTATTCGCCTTTGATTTTTATGAATTAGAAAGCACGCATTTTAATATTAAGATTATTTATAATTTGATGATGCTGAAACTTTTTTGAAAAAAAAAAATATTTTTCAAATAAAATGTCTGGAATTCTCATCGATTGTTTATGTTGAAGATAAAATTGAATACCATGTTTTTTTAACATTATAGTCGAGAATGATATGAACTATGTTGGGACAGTATTTGTGATATCTTATTAAAATTTTTCTTAATGTCTTTCTGTCTGTCGGTGTGTGTGATGCGTTTGATCTTAGCCTATCGGCAACCCACCCAGGCAAGTAAGGTACCGAAATGAAGCTTATGACCCAGCGGATGTTCTAGTGATATTTATATCCATGTTTGGTGTATGGAAATGCAAAAATGTAAAAAAATAACGATTTACTAAACAACGTTTTATTTACTGGATATTTTTCCGGTACAATGTAATTTCTTAACTTTTTACAAGAAAGGATGAACTTTGTCATAAAGAATGAGCAGCAATTTTGTTCAACTTTAGAAAAAATAAAGTGTATTTTTGTTCTCATACATTTTCAAGTATATATATATATATATATATATATATATATATATATATGTATGTATGTATTTATCAAGTAATAATAACCATTTTTCATATGATGTTTTCCCCTTTTCTCAATATTTTTCCTTTCTCTCTGTTCACCTCTTTCTTTTATTATTTAATCATTTACATCATTCAACTCCTGTGACTACTTCTCTTTACATTCATTCATTATTTATATTATTCGCCCTTCCTCCCACCATCTAAACCATTCATGTACATATGAAAAGTGTGCAGGTGACAAGTAAGATAACAAACAACTTCCACAGACTTTAAAAGTGAATGCACATACCTTAGATTTTAAAGTAAGTCATGTTAATGAATTCTTATTTTAAATCAGACATTGCAGCAGGAAAACATAAGTTGAACTTACCTGAAATAGAAAAGAAAAGAATATATAAAAACTGTAAATGATAAGTTAGGATGACAATATTCAGGAAAGAATTATTACATGACCAATTGATGCTTCTTTCTTCACACAACGATAACAAGAAAAAAATTTCAATTAGTCAATCTTTTAGGTGATACTCGAATAATTAGAAAGTCTTAGAAAAGTGGGTCGGTAACTTATTCGACCTCGCGGCTGAATAGTGTTATATTGACGGGATGTGAGCTGGACAAAAGGTCATTAATGAAAAATTAAGGAGAACTACATATACGAACCCCCTCTTAACCTAAACATTTTAGACAATAATGAAAATAAACATTGAGAAATCAAAAATACAGAAGAAAATCTAAAATGAAAAATTACTTTTCCTTAAAGAACGTCAACATGAAATTATGGCGTGTATGTTTGAAACTGTTATCGAAAATTGTGCCGCAAACAAAAACAAAACACATATAGCCATACATACGAGTACAAATAGTTGCAAACATCTACACTTACGTATGCACACATGCGCTATCATCCACACATTCGTGAGGCATGTATGTTTAACTGTCTTTAATTCTGCTACCTCGCATGTCAGTCCCTCCGTGACCTCTTTCACGTTATCATCATTCCTTTTCGCTTCTACGTTAACTTTAAATGTAATCAAAAGTCATAACAAATACTTATTCATTATTTAAGATTAAACATAGGCAACTCGATTGGTAAAATAAGTCTCATGAAAGACAACTAGCAGATAGTCTAATATTTTTAGTGCACTGACATGTGTAGCGATTCTATGAAAAATGACATATAACAAATTTATTTTAAAGGTCGACGATATAGTTAAATTGAGAAGTGTTGACAGATCTGCATATTCACATTTAACCACAAGTGTTGAATATACATGAAATTTAACCACCAGTGTTGAATATACATGAAAGAAAATTATATTAACAACGCATGAAGATAGTAAAAATTATTATTTATTCAATTGAAAACATAGTTGGAATCATTTGTTTTACAACAGCGTTCGGTTATTACCAACAACCAAAGAATTGATGCGAAACTTGGTGATTTTAATTAATTGAGAGTGCCTAAATATTTGGGTCAAACTTGTTGATGCTAAGAGTAAGATATCATTAAAACAGTTATCAGTAAATCTTGTTTCTAAATTGTTATGAGTTTGTTTCAATTTAAAAAGAAATGTTCACGGTCACAGAGGGACTGACATGCGAGATAGTCGAACCTTAAAGACAGCAAAAAATGCAGTACACATACTCATGAAGGTGTGGATGATATCGCATGTGTATTTCCAAACAAGGATTTTTTGCATGGGTCACTAATTTGAAATATTTTCTTCTTGGAAAAATGTTTCGCATAAAAATCACTTAGTGAAATATCTTTGGACTTAAAATTTGCACCTTATTGATTGTCATACAGTATTTTTATCAATTCTATTCGAAAAACATCAAATATTGCCTCCACATCCACATCAAATGATGTAGCAAACTATGACCTTTACCTTTGTTGGTAAGTACTACACAAACATTATGAAATCATTTGCATGCAGATGAAAGTCAGCAAAACCTTATACAAATTCACTTTGCAAGTCCGTGATTACATTCACAAACAGCTCCAAATACTGCGATTTCCTTGCTTAGAATGATAGGAAATGAGTTTTTATTTCCTAGTTAAAGTTCCCACTACACAAGTTTTTTTCAAAAGCAACAATATGCTTATACATTTCATTTACCTTGAAGTAGTAAATGTAAATGAATCAAATCAGTCACTATATCCACAACGAATGCTACAAGTTGTGAACTAATTATGATCTCGAAAATGTGAACTATCCATTTGTTTACTATCGAGAAATATTGTCACCTCTTTATGTAAGGAAAGTACTCGTTTTAACATCGATCCTCGACTAGGCCAGCATACATCACAAAAATACACAAGGTCACCATATTCTTCCTGAGTATGAAAGAAAACTTTTTTGAATTATTGATGATTCAATCCACGAGACAGAATAAGATTCACAGTTTTCATAACAACATCTGTAACGTTTTTAAACTTTAAATACTTGACACACGATGTCTATTGATTGTTAATGCAATGGATTTTTATCAAACTTTTCACGTGTTCCTGTAGAATTGTAACAAAACAGTTTTTCCTATCATTGCTGGAGCACCATTAGTTGTGATGCCAATAAGCTTCAATAATTTTTTTCGTTTTTGACAAAGCTTTAAAAATGTCTGCTCCGGTCACGGTTCTCTTCATAGGAATTAACTGAATAAACTCTTTAAAATATGTAAAATAGAAGTCAATTCTTGCACAACGACAGTAATTGTTTAGCCAGTTCTCTCATCGTTAGTAATGAAAAAAAAAATGCAATCCACTGCAGATGATAGTTCCAAATAAAGATTTTCTTTCTGGACAAATAGTATCTCAAACTGCTAGTAAACATCCTTTAAATTTTTTTAAAAAGAAATTACGACCTGTATATGGCTTCATTTTTTCATCGATGCGTTTTGAAACTTTATAACTGGCAATTGTATTTTCGCCTTTCTCTTTATAAAAAAAGAAGTTTGTTTTTCATATTAAAACCTGAACCATTCAACTTCATCTTTCCTTGATTGTGCGGTAACTTTCTTGAAACTTTCACAATCATTTGTCTCATAATGTCACCTAATATTTCCTACGTTATTGGCAGCAAGACTTTCTTGACGTATGAGACAAATCTACTTCTTATTGGGTTCGATGAAAAAGTAAGTATCTTTGAAGATTCGGCACACAGCATCTACCTTTCTTTCATTTGCCATTAGTTATAATCGATAATTTTTCGTACGAATAAAATTTAAATTAAAAACACTAAAACTACTATTGCTTTAAATCGTTATAATATTTATGACTATAAACAATGCATCTACACAAGTGACAAAAAAATCCAATAAAGAATCATACAAAAACAAAGCTTAAAAATAATAAAAATGAGATTTTAGTATCAATCCAATAAATTTTTAATTCAATAAGTTTCCACAATATTTGAATTTATAATCTATATACTTAGAAAACTCTGTGGACCGTCCGGGTGTCCTTGCTTGCTTGCTTGAATCTTGTCTTTGACGATCAGGTGAGTTCATCTTTTAAAAAGGGATAATCGGTTAATGTATATATCTATACCTATCTCTCTCTCTCTCTCTCTCTCTATATATATATATATATATATATATATATAAATTCATATTCCTGTTTGTTCACAATTTGATTAATATATATATAACAGTCCCATAGCTTTATTGTTTCATTCATTCCTATATATAATATACATAGTATGATTCTTGCAAAATATACGATTAAGAGGTGACCTCATTTGCATATCACATTAAGGGAAATCGATTTTATTAAATAGTGGTATGTTAGTTATTGTTTATAGTGAGAGAATTATTTTAAGTGTTCTATTTAAGTTTGTTATTTTAATTTGATTTATATTGATAACATATTTAATTTAATTTGTTTTTACCGACATCGATTTTTTTATAAACCGATTTGAGTTATTTCCCCTGGGAACTAACTTTTTGGGGGGAGAGGGGGTTGTGTTTTCTTTTTCGGTGGATAATCAAACTAAAAAGAATTCACACAAACTTTCAAGCATTTTTTGGAATTAGTTTAAATCAAATAATTTCCGACGTAATTTCGCAATTAACGTTTTGGTCCAGTGGATTTATATTTTAAAATAAACAAACAATTCAACTATGATTCTTTATTTAAAACAAAAACAAAACTTTCATTTACATTTTTTTTACCAGTTTTTATTTCTTCAGATTTTTCGACATCGTAACTGCTAATTCTTTTTCTTTTAATAACACAATAAGTCATAACTCATCATTTTTATAACATAAAAACGTGTATTTCGTTTGACACAAATTCTACTTAAGTATTTTTGAAACTGAATTATTTACAGTTTGTTTTCGTTGCAACAGACCGTACAACAAATCTATCTAGACTGAGGGAGCATAAAAGAAATTCGCTTAAACGGTACTTGTGCATTTAACGAACCAGACGTAACGTAGCATTTACTCGGCTTTGTCCGACGCATGACGTCAACAGCCGAATATAACCGAGCGTTGCCGATTAAGCAGACGAGAATTTCGCTATCAATTGGAAGAGTGTCACAACTCAAGAAACGCTTATTTGAAGAGAGTTAAAAAAAAAAAAATTTGTTTTAAAAAGATAACTGACGAAATAATAATGAATCTTACAAACCTTGCGGACCAGCTCCAGACCCCAGAGGCTGCACTAAACTTTTGCCGCAACGGAAATTGTTGGCAGAGAGAAAACGTGTTCAAATTTTGGCCAGGATTGTGTACTTGCAAAGAGAACAAGCCTTTCCGACGGTTACGGTTGGAGGTGTAGAAGTGTAACATGTCGTCGATGGGCCTCCATTAGGATTGGGACCTTCTCAAAATCCCGACTAACCATCGCGTGTATAATAAAAATAATATACTTATGGGTGTTCGAGATGGCATCTACAAAAAATCTCCATCGCGAATGTGGGTTACGTTCTCGCCACACAATTGTGGATTGGAAAAGTTTAGGAATCCCCGGCAGATTGGAGGCCCAGGTCCTACGGTAGAAATCGACGAGTCCGTTTTTAACCGCAAAAAACACAACGTCGGCAGACTTCTGACACCGGTCTGGGTCTTCGGTGGATACGACCCCGCCGAAAAGGAGGGTTTCTTGGTCACTGTACCAAATAGGAACGCCGAAACCCTCCTAATAAATAAAAAAAAAAATCCTTGTTTCTGGCGAAAAAAAAAAATGTACAAATAATCCTTGTTTCTGCCCCCCACCCCAATGCTTTTTATTGCCCTTTTTTTAGGCTTTTTCCATTTATTTGACATAAAGAGTTGCAAAAAAAAAAAAATGAAAATAAAAAAAAACTTTTACGTGTTTAAGACATAGACAATGTTTTTTACGTTTAAAATTGAAAAAAAAAACAAAAAAAAAACAGTTCAGACAAAAAAATTTTCCTATTATTTAACAAAAAAAACTTTTTTTATATGTATTTATTTTTAAAAACAGAAAACGATTTCAAACAATACTAATAAAAAAAAACAAATGAACGGTAGGTTTTTGCTTTTTACTTATTTAATTTTTTTATGTTTCTACATTTCACAACTTCATTGTACAATTATTTTGTTGTAGCTTTGTTTTTATTTTATCGGCAACGCTCGATTTTATCCGGCTGTTGACGTCATGCGCCGGACAAAGTGCTGAGTTACGTCTGGTTCGTTAAATGCACAAGTACCGCTTAAACTGGTAAATAGTCATAAAAAGGTGCTCAATATCCAGAGGATAGCTTTTTCTTTGTATCCCTTCTGCCGAATATCTGGTGGAGGTTTTGTCTCGTTTAAAATGCGCTGTATTTATTTAGATGAGCAAGCAAAGTCTGATCGTTAAGACTTCCTGTGAAATCATTGAGATTATAATATTTAAATTAGGTGAAAATCCTTTGTGGAATTACTAAGATTAAAAGGTCATGTTAGATGAAAGTCCTTCGTTAAAATAATAAGATTGGAAGGTGAAAGTCAATTGATCCCCCGTTCTCAATGGCATCCGTCCCCTAATACTGATCCTCCATTCTCAGTGTCGTTCGTTCCTTAATACTGATCCTCCATTCTTAGTGTCGTCCGTTCCTTAACACTGATCCTCCGTTCTCAATATTGTTCATTCCTTAACACTGATCCTACAATCTCAGTGTTGTCCGTTCCTTAACACTGACCACCTCATTCTCAGTGTCCACCGTCCATTTCCGGATCGCCCTGACGTCCAGCCGATCATTCCAGAACCAGCGAGCAACCCTGAACCATGCTACGTCTAGAGTACCTGTTACAGACCTCTTACAATGCCAAACGCCAGTGATTAAAGGTTATCGAAAAGCAAAGGATTGTTGTTGGACTTGTGAAAGGATTGTCCACCAAATATTTAGCCACATAGCTGGAAGGAGATCCAAGAACCTTGGCTTCATTCATGAACAACCCCAATACCAAATCCAGAAAGGATAAGAGTACTAAGAGGAACCTTTCAGGTCGTAATATTTGGAAAATTTATAGGGAAGGCAACAAAAATCCAAACAGCACTAGTGCTTCCATTTTTGCCAGACCTGGAATCGCTCCAAGATCTAGGCAGTCCTGATGTAATATATTGAATGAGATGGCAAGGAACATCAAACCTCTTCTATAAGGTCTCTATTGAGCAAACAGCATAGAGAAGAACGAATGGCTTGGACATTACATAAAAATGGATTTACATGTCTTATTTATGGATGAGGTCTGTGCTACTCTTGACGGTCTGGATGGATGGACCAAAATTTGGAAACCGAACAGAACTCCAACTCTTTACAGAGTTCATCGTCAACAAAGAGGTGGAGGTATCATGTTTTGGGCGAGAATCATTGTGGATAAGTTGGTTGGACAATACCGAATGACAAAGGATGTAAAGCTTACCAGCAATGCGTACACGGCCTTTTTGGATAACCATTTATCGCCATGGCTAGTTGACTTACCATTGTCACATCGCTTTCAGATGATTTTTATGCATGACAATGCACTATTCCATTCTGCTAGGCGGACTGCAGCCTTCCTTGAGTCTATGGCCTTCGTTGGAGAAACCCTTATGACCTGACCACCTTGTTCTCCAGACCTTAACCCCATTGAACATCTCTGGTCAATATTGAAAAGAGGGGTTTATGAGAGAGAAGAGCAATTTATTTCAAAGGATGCCTTGTGCAGGAAAATAGTTGATGTCGCTAGAGCCATAATTCTTTTTCAGATCAGAAAATTGATTTCCTCAGTGGACAAAAGCTTGTTTAAAGTTATTTTAAAAAATGGTGGATATGTCGATAAATAAGTAATTTATTTTAGGCTTAGCACCTAGGATATGCTTTTGTTTATTATTCTTTGATAGAAAAATCTAATAACAAATAGGTTTCATAATTAGACATTGTATTTTTGCTTTAAAACAATATTTTAATAGACCTGCAATAAAGCCAGGGACAGTGGAAATTCCTTGATAAAGAATAAAATGTCAGAACTTTATGAATAGCTCATGAATTTAAAGAAAATTTTGGGAAATAACTAACCTTAAAGCAGTCTTTTGATTATACAATTATTATTTTTTATGTGACGCATATTTAGTGAAATCTGATCTGCAATAAAACGATTAACACAGTTTATATCAATTGCATATTTTAAAGTTGGACGAGAAGTAATACAAGAATTAGAGATGGTGTCATCAATATGAATGTTAATTTCATGAATATTCTTTGGAAGGTTATTTATATGGAGAAAAACAGTGTGGGGCCTAAAGTAAAGCCATCAGGAATATCGGCATTGATAGGAAAAGAAAATGACGATACTTTAGCGAGAGTTTCTCACAAGCTGCGATTAGAAAGTGAAACAAAAATGTAGTAGGCAAAAAAAAAAAAATACAACTAAAAACAGACGAAACAAAAACTTGCTTCTCACAGATACGTTGGTCGTAACAAGCACAATCTACTCGCCAGAATCACCTACACACAATCTGCAGAACGCCCCCTCTCCTTTCTAGTGTCCTGCCTTTATAGCGGCCGGGAATGACATATTTGCATAATCGCGCGAGAGCAGACGTGATTCAACGATAATTACATTGGGTAAACGCTAATAAAAGCCCATGGACGCCATCTTGGAACTCTCTCTTTCGCTCAACCCAAAACAGACGTATCCGAGGTAAGCTCTATTTCTCATTTTGGTTACTGCTAATTCTGCTACAGAAAGAAAAAACCTTATAATAACTTAGAAATGTCAAGCACAATGCCCCTACCCTCACCTGAATTATCTATAAACCGACAGATCTGTTCAGTTACAATAATTAATAGATCAGCTGTTGAACGAAACCATGAAAGTCATAATTTCCAGAAAATTAACAAGCCTGTTGTTGACCAACCTTTTACAAATTTTGTTAAAACAGAGAGAACACTAACAGGACGATAATTAGTTGGATCAGACTGATAACCAGCATTTTTGAAGATAGGGACAAAAGAGGACTCCTAACAAGAAGGCAAACAGGGCAGCGACAAACAAATGAGGCTTCATAATTAGTGCATTAATTTTTTTATGGTCTGTTATCTTCATAGTTGTTGTTACATAGAGTATAACAGCTATGAAGATGAGGATAACAGTCAACAAAAACATCAATTTCAAGAGGATAGAAGACAGTTAAAGCGTAGAAGTTTTGAGAACAACTACAGGATCTAAATCAGGACCGGAAGACTTAGATTCGTCAAAACTAGCAAGAATTCTAGCAACTATCTTTGGAGTGATAATTACAGAATCAAGAATCAGTTATCGAAGATAAATTCAAAAGAACAGTACCAGAATCATCAGTAGAAAAATCGCCAGCAAAACGACAATGCAATGACCTTAAAAATATTAAAAAGAGGAGGAATAGAAGACTTGTCATTATTAATAACACTATTATAGATTCTCCAAAAGTCACGAGAGCCGATCTTTTGAAATGAAATAGTCACGAATTGCTCTTTTGCAGGCATTGCTAGCTCTTCTGTAGGATTGTTTAGAAGCCTCAGAACCATCTCAATGATACTGATTGAAGTAATGATTACGACGGACAGTGGTAGAAGCACAAACAGATAAAAAAAAACTAGGCAGGATATTGGGAATGAAGGTGTCAATTCCAACAAGGGTAATCTCCTTAGCAGCAGCAGCAGCCTTCGGAGACTCATCAAAAATAGGACCCCATAGAACGTCATATAGAATACGGCAAACCCCATCTCAATCAGCCTTCCTGTAGTTAAATGTCTTCTTATGGAAGAGAGGATCAATTGAAGACGGCAGAAAAATCAATGTCAACAGCAACAACAACATGATAAGAAGTACCCAATGGAAGAGAAGAGGAAATAAAACACGATCCAGAAACAGAATTGAGAAAAAGATAAAGTAAAAATGGTTGCTGACGGTCATTATCAGGAAAACTTGTAGAGAAGATGACAAGTCACGAGACAAAAAAGATAAGAGAGATTTCACTAGCAAGATCTGTACGGTTAGAGTGGGAAAATTGTAAGCATTAAAGTCACTGAAGATAAAGATAGAACTCAACATATGAAGTTGTAATGTATTATTAATATTGTTGGATATAGTTACTGTCAGAAGAGAAAAAGTATAAAAAACAAGGAAGAAGTGGGGTGCAGCAAAGACAACCTCAAACAGATAAAAGGACATCTATGAGACTCAGGACTGGAGACATGTACAATGGGGAGATCCTTGTAAAGAAAACTAACAAAACCATGCAAATGTGTGGAAGGGTTTAAACAGACAAATAATCCTCCACCTGAAGAAGAATCTAAATTTATCTCACAAAGAGCAAAAAAATTTAAGGATATTTGTGAAGAAGAAAGTTTGACCTGAAACCTCTGATGTTACTATAAAAAATTGTAAGGTCCTTGTTGTGTGTATCTATAAAAGGCATGATAAAATAAATAAATAAATATATAAAAAAGAGATAAAGATAGAATCTTTAGAAGACACACAAAGCCTGAAAGAGACCCCACTACCAGCATTCAATACCTTAAGATTCCAAGTAGGCTAACTAAAAAATAAGCCCTTTAAGAGAAGGAAGAGGCTACTAGGCTGGCTAACAAAAAGTCTATCCCTAAAACATTTATTCTATAATAATATTACAGATGTTCACAAGCCTTAGATTAAATAATAGTAGTACCAATGGTCCTTTCTCGGCTTGAAAAGCTATTATATCTAGTGTTTTAAGCAGAATTGATAGCCTGTAATCAATCCCGTAAAATGTATGCAGAGTGCTTATTATTATCTATAATTCAATGGTTTATTTTAATAACTTATTTTGATAAATTTACTATAATCTATATAATATATATAAAGATTACACTTGAAGTTATATAAACCTAAGGACATATTCGTATTTTTTATTCATAACGTTTTAGTGACTTTATTTGGGCTCCAAGTGTGAACCATGCTGAAGTCGCCATCTTGAAGTTTATGCATATATTCTATTCCGGGTGGCCATAGTGCAAGAGTGTTCCACACATCCACGTGTATGGAGCACTCAAAGCATAACTAAGTAGACTCTATATTTCAAAATCCTCTTAACTTAACACGTGATCTTATTTGACCAATCAAAGATAGTTATATTTCAGTCTGTCTACTTATTTACATTTGTGTGTGTATTTCAAAAAATAGACAAGTTAGATACATTTATACTAATGTCTTATATTTAAATATATGTTTTCTTGTATTCTAGTTTTTGTTATTTTTCTATTTCAATACATTACTGTCTTCTTTGTATTTGTGCATGGATTCATTAAGTTGGTCACATATATATCCACATTTGTCATAGGATATATATATATATATATATATATATATATATATATATATATATGTGTGTGTGTGTGTGTGTGTGTGTGTGTGTGTGTGTGTGTGTGTGTGTGTGTGTGCATCTATCCAATGCAGAAGATCAATACCTAATGCGGTTTATAGAATCAGTAAATTTGTTCTTAGACATTTTAAGATGCCTTATCAGATTAGAAGTCGAAGGTGAGAGTAAAGCTTCATCTGAGAGTCATATCCTTCTAAAAATAGCCGAGATAAAAAAATAATATATTAAGCACATTTTACTTTCTGCCTACATTTAAACCTTTTAGCCTTTAGCCCCATTATCTTCAGCAATAGGACAAAAAAGAAAAGACAAAAAACAGTCAAATTAAAGATGCAGCAAAAGAGAAGTCATTTGTGTTCCCCTTCTTCATATGTCAGATAAAATTATTCTCTTTTCCTTTAGAAATAAAAAAGGTTAGTCGATTGGTGTAGTTGTATGGTAGAATAAAAGAATCAAAATTTATAAAAACTTGGTGTACTCAGAAATTTGCTTGGAATGGATAAGACTTGTAAAGATGCAGGCAGCATCAAGGAATTAGAAAACACACACAACAGATGACACATGTATTTGTTATAGCACTTGTCGCATCTAAAGTGATTTCTAATTTTATGAAATGTTAGTGAAAAGATAAAAATTACTTGAGAAAATGTTTTATTAACTGCTTGCTCTTGTTATAAGCTCTATCTCCTATTTGGTTTTATCGAGCTTTTACATCTGGTTGAGATTACTTTATAAATATTAATTCTTTAACATTTATAATATACTTTAGTTTTACCATCTTGGATTATTTTGGTAAATTTAATTGTAATTCTTATTTTATTATAAGCTCCCACTTGGTTGAGCTTTTTATTCTCTCGAGATATGTTTGAAAAGGAACACATTCCTCTGTCTGCCAAAAATATCCCTATTCCTACCCAACAAGAATATATACACAAATTTTTTCTCGCTTTAAACACTTTCCTAAAAAATATAAGGTGGGAGGCTTATCACCATGACTTAAGCATTAAAAATAGACTTAAAGCGCCTATTTCCTCTGAAGACCAACTTCACCCAGAAATCTTAACAAATGAACTCCCTATCAACCCACATAGAGAACAAAAGAAAATCGAAAGAATTGCTGCCAAATTTCACGGATTAAAAACCACTGCCCACCCCAAATACAACCCTTACCTTGAGGAATTTGAGAAGTCCATGTTAAATTTAGTCAAAAAAATTAAATTTAAGTAACAACAACACCATTATAATCCGGTTACTCGAAAAAGAAGTAATTTTGCCGAAAAAGTTCAAAAGAATAAACATATATTTGTCCTCGCTGATAAGACAAAAAATTATTATAAACTTGACGATCCTATATATAAAAGACTTTTGTGTAAAGAACTTAATAAATCTTATGAAATAGTCCCTCCTAAGACTTTAGATTCCATTAATTCTGAAGCTAAACTTTTACTAACTTCTATGAATATTCATAACTTCACTGAAATAATTTCTCCGAGTACGCCTAGATTCACCCTCAAGAATCATAAACCTAATTTCAATGACAACCCTTCCATCAGATTGATCTGCCCATCTAACTTTGACTTAGGTGCTGTAAGCAAAAATATCTTAGATAGAATCATCCCTTCTATTAAAGAAAAAGTAAAAATTCAGATTCCGTAATTAATTGGTTTGTCTTCTATTAAAGAAAAAGGCTAAATTCAGATTCCGTAATTAATTGGTTTGTCTCCCGTAAAAATAAACACCTCCTTAACTTCATAACCTTTGACATCTAAAATTATTATCAATCAATTTCTCTGACTATTTTAAATAAGGATCTAATCTTTGCTAAAAGAAATTCTGACTTAACTTAATTTAGAAATTAAATTAATTCTCCTAGCGAGAAAGTCCATTATACGATTTAACAATAAGTTTTGGACTAGAAAGGGCACCCCTAATAATTTTGACATCTTTATGGGACCTCCAGCTTTCATCAGGTGTTTTGTATCGAACTGGGGAACCGTTTGTTAGGAGTCTCGAACCGGTAACTAAAGGAGAGACGGAAAAATCGGGTATAGCCAACCATGTCTGGATGGAGAGGATGGACCATCGCCCCCTATGGGATGAAGTAAAAATAATAAACAGAGAGACCCACTGGAAAGTGAGAAAACTTAAAGAAACAGCTCACATGCTCGGACATAACAACCTACTGAGCAAACCAAGCATAGAGCTGAATGCAATTTGGACACCTCTGATAGAAAGAGAAAACCTTGAATAACAACATAGGTTTAACATTAACAAAAACCAACTAAGAATTGTCCTAGTGACATATGGACGAGTGGTCCTAGACGTTGTATCAAAGTTTACAGTTACCCAAAGGTGCTGAGTTCAATCCTGAATGAAGGCAGTAAAAAGTAACATTCAAAACAGAGAATCAGCAACTATGTCCCAGAGCCTAGCTGGAGTCCGAACACGGTACCCCCGTAATAATAATAAAGGGTTGGGTTCAAGACTCCTAACAAACGGTTCCCCAGTTCGATACAAAACACCTGATGAAGGCCGGAGGGCAAAACAGCCGAAACGTTGTGACGATAACAACCAAGATGAGGAAGTCAGTCTGACAATCTCAATCAATGAAAACACCTCATCTCACAAATACAGACAATTATTATCTTCATGGGATTCTGACTCTGCAGAAGTTACTGATTTAGTGGGACACTTCTTAGTGAAAGAACTTAAATACCACTTTAAACATATCCAAGGGGGCCTTTATAGAGATGATACCCTTTTTACTTCAACAAGAGAGTATAACAAAGCAATTAAAAAATTACATAACTTCTTTAATAACTTTGGCCTTTCTATAATTATCGAACCAAACAAAAAAACTTCAAATTTTATAGATGTTACACTTAATCTAAACACTGAAACTCATAGCCCTATCATAAACCCAACCTTACGCTTTTATACGTCCATAAATCTTCTAAACACCCCAACTCAATTATAAAATCTATAGTACCATCTGTTTCTAAAAGAATTTCTGCTCTTTCTGCTGATAACAAAAACTTTGAATCAAAATGCTACTTTCTTCAATAATGCATTAAGGAACTCATGACACAAGGAAAATATTAAATACAACAATTATGCTCCTCCTGCCGGCCGCCTTAAATCTGTAATCACACGCAATATGACTCGCAAGAAACCAGTTCAAATAACAAGATCTGCCGCTATCAATAACAATGAACCAGTCTCTATATATAATACAAACCAAAATACTAATCGTAATACCTCTAACCCACCTAGTCGCATCAGGAGAAAGAAAAATATTTGGTTTAATCCTCCATTTAGCCTAAATGTCAAAACTAATATACCCAAGGAATTCTTCAACATTGTACAAAACTCTTTCAAATACCCACACAGATATAGTTCTATTTTCAATAAAAACTCAATCGGAATTTCTTATTCAACAATGCCTAATTTAGCATAAAGAATCTTTACATCTAATAACAAAAAAATTAAATCAGCCCAAAAAAATCCCTTTCCCAATTAAACCCCAAACTAACTGTAATTGTAATAACAAATATCTTTGTCCACTCAATAATGTTTGCATCCATAAAGATGTTATATATTCTTGCACAATTACTGAGCTTCCACGCAATCCTCCCATAACAGACAATAATATTTCGTTTTCAAGTCACCCTTCTTCCCCTCCTCCATCTGATATAGTTACTAACCCAATATACCACTCGAGCAGCTCCCCATCTACAATCATACAACTAGCAATAATAATAATGATAATAGTAATAATAATATTAATGAGAATAATACTATTTCTCCTAACAGCCATCCTAACACTAACAACACTCATTATCCCCTCCAAAACAATCGTCGTACTATCATTGTCTCGCCCTTTGTTGAACACAATGAACAAAATTCAAACTATTGAACTAATACAAATCAGCAAATTAATATTAATATCAGACCTCGAGCTTTTAATAAAGTACATACATATATCGACGCTACTTCAACATTAATTAATAAAAGAATATCAAATCACATTTCTTCTTTTAACAACCATAATTCTACTAATAACCAATGAACTTCTCTAACCATTTTAATTAAAAAACTTAACTCTAATAATACTCCATTCTCAATCAAATGGACTATCATAAAAAAGGTTAAATCTTATACTCCAGGCTCTAAGTCATGTCGCGTCTGCACAACCGAAGCTATAACTATAATTACTTCCCCTCAAAGATTAATAATATAATAACTCCTAAAAGCGAACTGATCTCTTTCTGTAAACATAAGTCCAAATTTAATTATGGTAATTTTGAAAATACATAGCTATTACTTTAACCTTTCAGATATATATAATTTTTCTTTAACATTATCGTTTTTTTCTACATACTTTCTTAATACTTTATAACTTAATAATCCTTTATTTTAATTCTTTATTTCTTCTTTGCTGGGCCGGTTTTTTATCTGCAATTTCTGTTTTAGTCTTTAAATATTCCTATCTATCAAATATATCAATCTACCTACACATTCATATCCTGTATGTATATTTACTTATATTTTACTATATGCATTTACTTACATACTTACTTGTTTTACCCGGAATTTGCAGATACCGGCCATCCTCTCCCATTAAATTTTTTAATTTAATATTTAATATTTTATTTTATTTATTTTTTATTTATTTATTAATTAATTTTTTTCCATTTAGTTCCTTTTAATAACTCTTGCTGACATTTTCTTAAATAATAACCTGTACATTTCAGTTGACCTCTTTTTTGCCCTATATATTTCTCGCCTTTTAACGTCACCTTGTCTGGGTCATTTTGACATTTGCTTTTCTATTTTATATTTAATTCTATCACCATTTAATCTTTTTTTCTCTTCTTCTTTACTGATTTTTCTTAATTACACTTTGTCTCAGCAGCTGTGTTAAACACATATCCTTTTTTTCTTTAATCAATATTATTGGAATTTTTTCCCCTTTTCCTTGTACATATTTGTGGATTATTTCACGGATTTCGGCCATTTGCATTATTTTGGACCATCTTCCAATTCTGCGATTTCCTTGGATTTTACTTGTGCAAATGGAAATTTAATTAACTTTCTTAGATTTACATTTTTGGATTTTACTGTCATTGGATACTTTACCTTTCACCAGACTATCCATTCACGTGAAATCACCTTTTTCTTCACCATATTCCCTGTGCTTCACTTTTTGTTATCAAGTAAGATCTTTGACTTACTTGCAGTTTCATCAAATACTTTTGTATGCAAAATCTGATCCTGCATTTTGCTAATTCCTACCCTCAGATTATAAAGAAAGTATTTATTTGAAACTCCGCGGATTAAGGTCTATCCACTTATTAAGTGTTTCTTTTTCGGATTAAATATGTTTTTAACACTTTTCAAAGTGATTTTTTACATGTTTTATTAACTATTTGCTCTTATGCTGAAGAGTTGAAAATATTTGTCATTTACCATTAATGATTATTTTTTTCTCTATTTCAGATATTTTACAAATAATATTTTGAAAATAAATTATTAATAAGCATATCGATCTATCTATCTTTCTATGTGTGGCTTGTTGTTTGTTGGTTTGTAAAATAAATAAGCAGCTCAGGCAATGCAAAGGCAGTGAGCGAGTGTTTATTTAAATGGAGATTTGATGAGGTTTGCAGGCACCGGCCCCATGGGCTTGAGGTTTGACCGACCGACTATCAACTAGATGGTTGTAAGTTCGATCCCTGGCTAGGGATGGGTGCTAGTCTTGCTGATAAGCTGTGATAGCACAAAACAGTACTGTATATGGATAACTATATATATATATATATATATATATATATAAAATGAAAATTACAATTGAATTTACCAAAATGATCCAAGATGGTAAAATTAAAGTAAATTATAAATATTAAAGAATTAATATTTATAAAATTATCTCAGCCAGATATAAAAGCTCGATAAAACCAAATAGGAAATAGAGCTTATAATATGAATTCTTTTTAAATTCTTTTAACTTTCTTGAAGTTTTACATTTGGATTTTACCGTCACTGGATTTTTTATCTTCCACCAGACTATCCATTCTTGTGTAATCACCTTTTTCTTTACCATATTCCCTCTGCTTAACTTATTTTGTTTTCAAGTAAGATCTTTGATTTACTTGTTGTTTCATCAAATACTTCTGCATGCAAAATCCGATCCCGCATTTTGCTAATTCCTACCATCTGATGAGAAGGAGAGTATTTCTTCGAAACTCCGTGGATTAAGGACTATCCATTTATCTAGTGTTTCCTTTTCAGATTAAATATGTTTTTAACTCATTTTAAAGTGTTTTTTAACATATTTTATTAACTGTTTGCTCATATATATATATATATATATATATATATTCTTGGCTTCAAACGTATATAATACCTATTTTATTTTATTCAAACTCAACCAGCGCTTCTAAGGAACAAAAATCTTAACACACACACACACACATTATATATATATATATATATATATATATATATATATATATATATATATATATATATATATATATATATAAGGATTAAGGACTATCCACTTATCAAGTGTTTCTTTTTCAGATTAAATACGTTTTTAACTCTTTTTCAAAGTGTTTTATTAACTGTTTGCTCTTATATATATATATATATATATATATATATATATATATATATATATATATATATAGGTTGTCCCAAAAAGATGCACTCGCTCTTTAAAAGATAATTTTTATTTGAGTTTTTAAATCAACACAGTAAATGATGTATTTTTTTAAATTTCAGATGTAGCCAATCCTTCACAATGGCAAACGTACAGCTAACATTTAAAGAAAAAATATTAAAAATATTAAAGTGCTACTTTTTATGGGGATATCTCAAAGATATTTATATGGGGATATCTCAAAGATATTCTTATGCTGCAATCGAAGATTTGAAAAAATCTCAAGGATATTTTTATGCTGCAGGACCAGCGTCAATCGAAGATTTGAAAAATGAAATTCGAATACCATGTCTTGCATTTTAAGTGTTTAGCAATCATGTCAAATCCACTGTTGGACATCATCAGCTATGTTTGGAAAATGAAGGAAGGCAGTTTGAACATTTGCAAACACGGACGGAATGAAAGAAAACATTTATCTACAATAAATAATCAGTTCTACATCAATTTATTTATTTTACTTATTAATTTAACTCCTTATGATTGTATGTTGGCAAGGCATATGTACTTACACACAAAATGCATCAGTAATGGTAGGTCAAAGAGTACATCTTTTTGGCACACCCTATATATATATAACACGGCATAATCACGTTGACACACCAGTTCTCATTAGATCACCGAAGTTAAGCAACGTTGAGCCTGATCAATAGCAGATGGGTGACTAATTTGGGAATTGCACGCGCTGTATGTAAAAGGATGTTTTTGTACCTCCCTGCAAGAGTTGCAAAAATCTAATATCGTCATCTTCGACTGGAGGCCTCATGTGAATTCCATACTCCTATGAAGCTTGCTCCTTTGCTAGTTTGAATTAGTTTTACCTTTTCATTTTATGTACATGAAAGCAGGTTTGATCCAAGGCAGCTAGCTGATCTTGTCCATACAAAGATGTCGATATCCTTTTACATATGTTTAAAACAATTATCTAATTTATAAAACTCACTTATATCTGTCTGTTCCCATTTTTCTAAACTCTATCTCCTCTGAAACCGAAGGTCACTGAACAATGCCGGGTGGTTCAAATGCTTGCACTTTTGCTGTCCGTTTTTGTATGGGTCTTTAGTTTGTGCAAAGGGATCAAAATTGAAAGAAATTACAACTTAGCAAACGTACAACGTACCACATAAAAGTATTGTTACTTTATAACGCTTTCAGAATGCTTGACCTAATAGAGCTGTGTTAGTGTGAACGGTTATTAATCGTAGGATAGCGGTTTCGATCCCCAGCAATTCTTTTTCTTATTTTATTACATTCCTACATTTCTGGCTTCATAATCATCATTATAGAATAATTTTACAAGAAGACAATATATTGATGTAAAAAAATACCGAGGAATCTTTATGATGTATGATACTCGTCATGGAATGAAAATGTCATATTCCAAAATGTGACATAAATTGATCAAGTAGGTTTTATATGTGGAAAATGATTTTTTACGATTTTCAATGATTTTAGGACTGAATCATAATTTTTCAGGAATAAATTTCAGTCACATAAATTCTTTCAATTTTGTATTACGTAGTAACACGAGTAAAAATGTTTTATACGTTTTCATCTTGAGTGATACAAAAAAAAAAAAATTAGAAAAAAGCCATTTGAAAAGCTGGATTGTATACAATTAATATTGAAACTAATCTCAAGTATAAAACTCACTAGGGTTGTTAGTCTGTTTGTCTGTCTCCATTTTTTGCTTTTGGTTTTGATTCTGGCTGATGGCATCCAAGTCAAAAATTTGATTTTTACGTTTTTAATTCACGACTATATATATCATATAAAATAACGATGGATAATTGATTCTGTTTTACTATATATGAAATCTGAATAAATGAAAATATCTTATTTAAGCGTATTTTATAACCGGACAACGCCCCCCCCCCAATAAATAATTAAAATAACAATTTAAAAAAGTGTCAAGATATTTTATTTTATTATTGTTATTATATATATATATATATATATATATATGTATATACTGATGGCTGTGAGTATCGACTTTCAGAGATTTAGATACAGTGCTCAATGTTTTCTTAGCCAGAGCTTCGTAGTACATATAAGAATTACATGTTTTTCTTTAGATGCCATAATACAGTTTCATGCTATATGCCATCTTCAAATGGTATAACACAGAGATTGCCAAGAGCGTGAAACTATGGTTATGACATATTCAAAAACATATAATTCTTTTAAATACAATATCTGAAGCTGCTATCACGCAAAAAACAGTAAATTTAGATTTAGGCCAACATTGTGCATTTACATGCGTTCAATGACATAAATCAAGTAATGGAATACATATGGAAAGAGGATGGAACAATATGTAAGAGCCAACATTTCATTAAAGCACACTAATAATTTTCAAAAATCTACATCTCAATCTAATTGATGTTATCATTTGGAGTTTACATCGATTTCAGTTACAAAGAAGATATGAACTCCTGCAGAACTTTGTTGGGTATCTCATTTAATGTCATACAAAAAGTGTCAAGATACTTTAAAATATGAGAAAAGAAAATATCTGGCGCAGTAGTATACATCGTTATACAGCTGATAATGGATCGGCACATTGTATAGGTCTAGTATTTGTGTTTTTGGCTTGTTTTAGCAATGCTTATAGTAGCAGCTAGTGTTTTCTATTTCCAACAATTATTATTAAAAATATTAGAAGTATAAATGCGATAAACCTTTTGTATTTTGGAGGGGGGATCACTTTAAAATACTATCTTAGTAGCAGTACTGGAGATAATAGTATTTGGGACAAATTTTTTTTATTCATATCTGCTAATTTTTAGGTCAGATTCTGACACTTATGTCAAGAATATATCTAACTGATACTATCCCCACAACTGGTACTACCCACCCAATTGCATACGTTGTACATGAATTATGGTGCAACCATCAAAAATAGAAAGAAGCACGTGTTCTTACCTTCTCTCAGTAAATCTCCGTCTTTGATTGTTTTTTATTAAAATCAAATAAATCGTTCATTTCATGTTATTTCAATGTCAAATTAAATTATAAAATATTTCACAGTATTTTTGTATATTTTGTCATCGAGCTTGAGTGTTGGTCTTGAAGTAAAAATAATGAGGAAGATGAATATGAAAACGGAATCAAAAAAAGATGAGGAAAACATAAAACTGCGGATATTTTTATCAAACACTGGTAAAGAATTTTAGAAGGAAAATATAAAAAAAAACATTTTACTTTATTTTCGGCTGGGATCAAAGTGTAGTCTTCAGTCAGTGAAAGAGAAATAATTTTAGATGGAGGTAATTTTTATTTACATCTTAATCCAAAATGTCCCCTTTTGGGGATTTGGTTTCACTCACTATAAAAACACAGACCGTGTCTAACTATGTTCTCATGGGGAGGCAAGTAAATTAGGACTGTTTGAGAAGAGAAAATATAGCACAAAGAAAATAAAATTTTGGAAAAAAAGAAGGGTGAAAAAATGGCTGCAGAAATAATCTATAAAACTGCAGATAATTCTTAAGATTTATGGAGCATAAATTTATGAACATGTAGTGAAGGGTATTTATGGAAGATGGAAACTTGAAAATACCACCGTGAGTTCCTGCTCAAAATGAGTTATTGATCAACTGATAAAACACCTCAGGAACCATTTAAAGCTTTGCAGAAGATACAAGGCTCTGTGAGAAAAAAAAAAATGAATCATCTGAGTCGAAAATATCAGAGAAAAATAAAAAGATTTTATCATCAGATGGTTGGTTGGTTATTTTTGTTTTACGGCATATCAACATTTTTCAGGTTATTTAATGCCGAATCTAGTGATTTTGAGGAACGATTTTTTAATAGAGTATATTTGTTTTTTAAGTCGGATTCTATTTAACCCATAGTTGGGACCCTAACAGGTACTACCACTCCGTATCAAAGTGGACCTGGGAGCAATGGCAATTAAAGGGTGGCTTCACACTCCTCAAGGCCCGCAAGCTGGGGCCTCACCATCGGATATAGTTTTAGGTCATATCCAGGACCATCATCAGATGGAAAAGAGATGTTATAGAAAAAAACTGAAAGTGGAAAAATGTGGCCTTTGACTAAGAGAAAAGTGTAGTGTCTGTTCTAATACTAAACGTCATCTTTTTTTGTGTTCGGTCAGTGAAGGAGAAATCTTTCCAGACTGAGACAATTTTAATTTTTATCCCACTCAGAGTATCATTTTATTGGAAATTAGACACCAGTAACCTTTTCATTATCAATCCACTGCAGCTTATAACTTGTATTCTTTCTATTGGGAATGAGAAGGAAACAGATGATATTCGTATTTTTATTTCAGAAAAATAAGTAAAGTGATTGAAGGTAATCATGTAATACTGATAAAGTTTATAGTTTGCATGATATAGGATTCAGATATAGGCCTACCTATGCTCAAATATCAACAGAGGAATTCATAGAACTATGTGATCACATAGCATGTTGGGAGTTTTTTTTTTATCAGATAGCTATACTATATAAGTCTAAGAAAAGTGAGTAAATCTCCTCCTCTCTCTCCCCCATCTCTCTCTCTCTCCCATCTCTCTCTCTCTCTCTCTCCCTCCCTCTCTCTCTCTCTCGAAGCATGTAATTTGATATAAAGAACGTTGCAGATTTTCATATTCAAACATTGTCAAGAACCCAACAGAGATCCTTATTAAGAATCTTGACTAGTCAGAGATGTTGTGGCCAACAAAGCAAAATCCTTTCAAATCATCTTATCATTTTCAAATAATCCCTAAGGAAACTGAGTCCAATATTCAAAACGATGAACTATCTTCACAAGTGATATGATAAATTGTATTAAAAAGATGAAAATTTTATTAGTCAATGTCACATGATGTTTTAAAACGTCTTAAAATTTCATCCTCGACCTTGTATCAGTTTTAGATAGGAAAAGACTGACAATATCTTAATACTTTTGATAATGTACAGAGTTTATCATCAAAGCAATCCTGGAAAGATTTTATGAACTGACAAACAATATAGATGACTAACCTCTTTTCATCTCAAGAAACTGGAAACCATCCGATAGGGTACTTATACAATAAAAAGACAAAGGTTGCACAATCCTCAAATATTGTTCTGTTTAAGTCTATTGATATGAAGAAATCCCTAGTGACTGGAAGCAATCTTAATATAAGTGGTGTCATATACCTTTCCTTTTCATAGACTACTTGGCCTAGCAATGTTTAAGAACTTACACATCACAATAGGTTTTGTATGATGTGATTTAAAAAATAATTATATTAGTTAGATGAACAATCAAAATTAAATTCTACCTACACGTTGCAATTTCAATTTCTGGTGAATGAACTAAATAACAAAATATGTTTAGTTGTTAAAATTTCTTCCAATAATCTTCTTAGTAATAAAAAACCTAACCACAAACTGGTGACTCTGTTAATGAATATATCTGTTCATTTTTTTTATTACATTTTCAATTTTATAATATAAAAATATGAATATTAACAAACAACAAAAAAAACATAAAATCAAAAAACAAAATAAGAAATCCAAATCCAAATTTAATTCATAGACTGAGAAAAATTGTTTTATAATAAGTTTTTTTTTTTTTTTTTGCTTTTTCTTTAAAATATTTATTTTGAGCATATAAATTTTAATTTTTCTCCAATAATCGAAAAAAAAAAAAATGGAGGCAATAAATTTTGGAAAACAGAAAAGCAAATATTTTTTTGTTGATTTTATATTTTTTAACTTCAAATCTATCGATAGAGATTGGCTGTGCAAAAAGCAAAACGATGATCTATAGATGTGGCCAAAGTTTCATTGCACGTTTTGGCAGCTTTACAATTCTCTGTTAGTTTTGAAAGTTTTATTGAAAAGAGAGTAAAAACAGAATATGGAAAATACAGGTGAGAGTGCAATCAATTCAATTCCTTGCTAATATCCAGTTTTGCAGAAAAAACATTAATATCATGTTGATTAACATAAATAAAATGGGCTAAATAAGTAGAAAAATAAATAAATACAAAAATAAATAAATAGAAAAATAAATAAGTCAAAAATAAATAAATAGAAAAATAAATAAATAAATAAATAAATAGAAAAATAAATAAATAGAAAAATAAATAAGTCAAAAATAAATAAATAGAAAATAAATAAATAAATAAATAAATAGAAAAATAAATAAATAGAAAAATAAATAAGTCAAAAATAAATAAATAGAAAATAAATAAATAGAAAAATAAATAAATAGAAAATAAATAAATAGAAAAATAAATAAATAGAAAAATAAATAGAAAAATAAATAAATAGAAAAATAAATAAATAAATAAATAAATAGAAAAATAAATAAATAGAAAATAAATAAATAGAAAAATAAATAAATAAAAAATAAATAAATAGAAAAATAAATAAATAAATAAATAAATAGAAAAATAAATAAATAGAAAAATAAATAAGTCAAAAATAAATAAATAGAAAATAAATAAATAGAAAAATAAATAAATAGAAAATAAATAAATAGAAAAATAAATAAATAGAAAAATAAATAAATAGAAAAATAAATAAATAAATAAATAGAAAAATAAATAAATAGAAAATAAATAAATAGAAAAATAAATAAATAGAAAAATAAATAAATAGAAAAATAAATAAATAGAAAATATAATGAGAAAATAGAATTTTCAGCAATTAAAAGAGGAGAGTTTCAAGATTTTGATTCAATCTTCTTTCTATGTTTTAATGACACACACACACACACACACACACACACACACACACACACACACACACACACACACACACACACACACACACATCTATACACACATTTATTTGCTGGTTTAAATGTGCCAGAAAAGAAAAAAAAATATCTTTATAGGTATTGAAAAATATTTTTATAACAAATACTGGCAGGGATATTCGACGTTGTCCGGAATTGAATGCGGATCAACAAATATACCACCCTCCAATACTTATATTTTCATCAGAATTGATGAAATCGCTCATTTTTTAATCAAATTCATTGATCGTCTGCTTTAGTTAGAGCTCTCCCCACCCAATGTACGGGAGGGGGAAGCTTCACATGCCTCCCTACAGTGACTTCGTCCACAGTACATTGTAGTCTACATTGCACTGTAGAGACTCTACTGTTGATTTTATAAAATTATCTGTAAATTATGGCTTCACTTAAAGCTTAAATACAAAACTCAAGTATCATGGTTCTATTGTGCTCTAAACAGAAACATTCATTTCAAACACGCCCCTGTCTTATAAAAGAACCAACTGTTGATTTTATAAAATTATTTTACATAATCACTTGAATTACACAATCAATTGAATTACACAATCAATTGAATTACATAATCAATTGAATTACATAATCACTTGAATTAAAGTAAAACGTACAAAAATCAAGTATGATGGTTGAATCGTGCTCTAAAAAAGAAATAGTCATTTCGAATGTGACCATCTATATATATATATATATAAAAGACAAAACGGCTGCGCGCATTTTTGTATGTCCAGCAAAGGCACTTTTCACCGGAATTCTCGGGGGGGGGGGTACTATTCTTTAGAACTTCTTTATATACTCCCTAGATCATAATATCTGCGATTTGCGAAGGGACGTCGGATCTAGATTTATTTTGATGGACTTTTATAAAATTAACGCTAGTCCTTCCTCTCGTGTGTTTTGTTGTATTTTTTGTATAAAAGCGAAACTGAATTGAAAGCAAAGGCAACTTTCTAGCCTTTTGTGGCCGGGTGACCAAGATCAAAGGGTAAAGTGTAGCAGCACCGGGAGCAGCAAAAGCAATAGCAGCAGGTACAGCATCAGCCGAAGCAGCCACAGCAACAACAGCTGCCACAGCTGAAGCCGAAGCCGCAGCTGAAACCACAGAAGCAGCAGCAACAACGGCAACAGCCAGAGCAGCAGCAACAACAACTGCTGCAGCAGTCAGAGCTACATCATAACAGATGCAGCAACTAGAGGAGCAGCAATGATCAACAGTCCCCACACCAATTGAGACGGGGACCAAGCGAGAAAAAGACTGCTCCTCTGAGGATGAATCCACCAGCGAGAGGGAGAAGAACTTAACCTCACTACTCCTCGGGTCATTCAAAATAAAGAAAAAGAAAAGAATGAAAGGGGAAGATAAGGTAGCCCCTACCCCCAGTGAGCATACAACACCCCTAACAATAACACAACCCACTTCCACACCCAAAACACACACCACACCAATAACAACCACTGCACCAACAACAGACACCACATCAACACCAAACAACACACCAACACCAGACACCACACCAATACTAGAAACCACACCAACAACAGAACCACACCAACAACAGAACAACACCAACAACAGACACCACACCCACACCCACACCAGATACCATACCACCAACAGACATCACAGCAACACTAGACACCACACCAACACCAGACACTACATAAATACCAGACACCACACCAATGCAAACTGAGCCACTACCCCAGGAAGAAAAGAATGAACCTGGGAGGGGGAGATACCCTTCAGCTTCTCCTGCTCACGGACTTACTCCAACAGGAACCTTCCCATGAAACGAGGGAGGAACTGTGTTTTGTAGACCACCTGTCTGTGGCAATGGATTTACCACACCGGCAAAGAAAAAATTTAAAACCTCTACTGGATTGCCAACAGATAGGGGGAAAAGACATTAATGTTCCCTCTAATTTCTTGGATGCCTTATTTCTAATAACTTTTATCAGGCTTCCAGAGCCTGCAAGAACAACTTGTGGACAATGCTGGAGGCTGCTGAAGGGGCTGTTCCTGGAATATAACTCATTAGGAAAAATGACGCTTCCCTTGACGAACTGTCAAAACAATTTAATGAAAGGTCCCAGTGTTAGTTCATCCATCTATAGGGTCCTTAAATTGACTTTTCCTTTGGATGTCAGTGGCATTGTGAGAGAAGGTCAGGACATGAAAAACCTGACCACCTTGAGCATTGATACAACGTTGACGTCCTTTCTCCGGTTGTCTTCGGAGCTGAGTGTGACACACCTTAAGGTAGGTACCATAGTTTTGAATTTGGCTAGTCTGAATACAAGGGGCTTCAGATCATCGGACTGAGTGGCTTACCTTTGGCACGACCTCTTGTGGAGTGGATGTGGCTGCGATTCAGGAGATGCATTTTGTTTCTTCCATGGACTGTCAGGTACTGGCCCGCAATTTGGAGATTTTCTCAGCATATGGCAGCCCGCGGGGAAGGCAGTCTCTTTGCTGATTAAACTTACCCTGTCCACGACGGTCGATGTTGTTCATAGGGGTGTGGAGGGCAAGCTAGTCGTGGTCGATGTTGCCGTAAAATATTCTGTGATCATGGTTCAACTAGAGAGTTGGAGAGGTGTGATCCCAGCCAGGCTGATTTGATAGCTAGATGCAGTCTGGTCGACAGGTTTCGGGTAGAGCATCCAGGGTAGGAGATGTGGACGTTGACCAATAGCGTTTCCTCCTATCCAAATACCTATTTGGACAGGATATTAGTTAGGAGAGGTGGAGTAGACTTCCTATCCTGTCCCACGTTCACTTGGCTAGGCCAGACGAACCATAAACTAGTTATGGTTCGGCTGAAGCTAGGAAATAGGCCTAACTTAGTGGGGTACTGGAAGTTAAACACCTCCCTTCTGGAGATACAAGACTTCTGAAATAAGTTAAGAGAATTAATTAAAAAGGCACTCTTGGGGGCGGTTACCAGGAGTAAGTGGTGGTTAGGACTTGAAATCAAGATCAGAAGCTTCTCCGTCAAGTATGCCCAGCGCCTTGCACTAGATAAGGCAAAGACAAAGAAGCAGCTACAGCAGAAACTAACCCGGACTACAGGGGATGGTGATAGGGTTAGTCAGGAACTAGCTAAGCAGGACAAGTATATTGGCAAAGTGAAACATCCAGATGGACACACCTTGGAATCGATTCGGGAGATCTGCAAGGGGTTTTGAGAACATTTCAATGAGCATTTTACACAGCAGCCCAATCTTCCGGTCCTTGAGTTTAGCAACTATTTGACCGACTCTCCCCATCTCGAGGTGGCTAGAGCGGCTAGTTGTGAGGGCCAGGTGATGGAACAGGAGGTTTTTACTGCGCTGAAGCAGGTCAGCTGTGATAAATCGCCAGGACTCAATGGTCTGCCATACGAATTGTATTTGAGGCTGTCGCTTATGTTTCTGTCTCTTCTGACAGATGTGTCCAACCATTGGTTTTCTCAGGGATCCATCCGGGGGTAAGTAACCAAGAGAGTGATCACATTGCTGAGGAAAGGTGACGGGTATGGCGGGGAAGAATTCGATGTCTATAGGCCCATAACTTTGCTAAACACAGAGTTGAAGATTTTGGCCTAGATTTTGCTGAATCGGCTGCAGGTTGTTATCGGCGACTTGATCGAACCGGAGAAGAACTATGTTGTGAAGGGGAGATCGATTCAGAATAACTTGCACCTGATCCACACAATCCTAGAGGGGGGAGGATAGAAGATGACACGGAAGCCGCGCTGATTAATTTAGATCAGTCCAAAGCTTTCGATAGGGCCGACCATCACTTCCTGGCATCTGTCTTAGAGGCCACCGGTTTTAAACCAGAGTTCTGCAAGTGGATCTTCATGATGTATTGCCAGCCCACAGCTGTCGTACAAGTCAACAGAAAGTGCTTGAAACTCTTTGCTATCTCTCGGTCGGCTTGTCAGAGTTGTCTGCTGTCGCCCCTGCTCTATGGTGTTGGAGCCTCTGCTCCACAAGCTGAGACGTGGGGAGTTAAATTTGTCCCTGCATGGAATTACTATACTTGGTGGCTCAGCCGCCAAGGTATCCACATTCACTGATGACATAACGGTCTTTGTGTCAAGCTTCCAGGACATCAAGATTGTGTCAAAGGCACTCACTCGGTATGAAAGAATTAGGGCGAAGATAAACCACAGCAAGTCGGTCGAACTGCAGTTAGGAGCCTGGAGTGGCAACACAAACCTCCTGCTGCCTTCAGCTGAACGGATGGGCCGGTCTGGATCCTCAGCGTGTGGTTAGGACTGGGTCTCCAGCTCGACATAAATTGGTCGGAGGTACGGTCAAAGGTGGAGGCTGCGGTCAATTTGTGGCTTCCTAGGAAACTTTCCTTAAAGGGTAGAACCGAGGCATGTGCCATGTACATCTTTCCTTTCATCCTTCCCCTGCCTGCACAACACCTAAAAGCTCTCGTCAAACTCTTCTCGCTCCTTTGGGACAGAGGAATATACTGGGTGAGCAGACAGGTCTGTATTCAACATCTGTGTGGTGAGTTATTGATAGTGAAGCAAGGGTTATCCAATACTTAAGCACATTTCTCATGATACAGAATTATGTCCACGTAAGATGGCTGAAATCAGAGTGTAGAAACATACTATTATTTTGAAGCTATCTTTCTCTCATATTAATCGGCATGCGAAGGATCTTGATTACTTTCTTATCCCTAGATAAAGGAGACAGCAAATGGATTACAAACATATTAGAGAAAATAACTTTACAGTCACTAAAATTTCTAATCTTATGGCGTCTAATATTCCGAATAGTCACTTATCTAAGTACTGACATTAATTTCTAGTTCTGTTTGAATTTTCTTGAATGTAAATAGATTTCTTTTGCGATGTTTCAATTTCCATAATATAAGACTTTATTTTATGATGTGATATAACCATAATCAATATAAGAAGTACTTACCCGAATTCTCTTGTGTTAGTGTTTTCTAAACTAACTGGCAGGATGTCTATTAATTGTTATTGATAAATGTAAGGCATCAATTCCTTATAGAAGACACCTAAAATTTATTGAGTCTTTTCACATTTTCAGCCTGAAAAAATCTTAGATGTAAAACGATGACATAAAGCATTACACATGCTGAAGAGTGAACATCAAAGCAGGTGAGCATATGCTTGCCCAAGGTCAGCTGAGTGGAGTTGCTTATGTGTATCGAATTACCGAGAATAACCTTATCTTAATTCTTTGATGAAAAATTAATCTCTAGAACCAGATTAGAAGAAGACCACGATAAATGATACAGATGAGATCATATAAGCTTTACTAAAAAAGAAATGCAATATCTCACCACAAAGGCTGCAAAATTTAATGCAATCGGGAAAAATGTTTGAACTTTTATGTAGAATATTTTATCGCAATTCCTAAAGAGAAAACAAGCGTGTAGATTGCAGACGTCGTCCTCTTCATGAAGACTGACATAATAGCTAATTCAACTATTTTTAGAAATAATCTTAATATAAAAAATCATAGCCTTGGAACGTTGTAAAAATGATCATTAATCCTATTGTCTTAAAAAGATGACATGGAAAAAAAAGTAAGAATATTTGCGAAAAGGACTAATTAGATATTTTTTATTTGAAAAAACTTTCATTGCAAATTATTTGATCTCAACCCTTGTTATGTGTATTGTTCTTAGGTGATGTTTTTCTGCTTCTAAAATTTGCATAAAGGTACATTACTGAGAATTTAAAACTAATTCATGTTCATTTGTTTTTTTTCAGTTCATTGTTCAGACTACCAAATTAAACCATCAGATAACTATATTCATAAATACCTTATAAAACTATGCTTGTATTTACTAGATTTCCTTACATGGATGAAGAAAGAAAATACATCATAATATGATGCTGCTCTGACCCCCAAGATCGCCATGGGCATGGAATATGTGCCAATATTAAAGATGGCTTTCCGTGTGGTAGGGATATCTCCAGGGAAGACCCTGATTTACCTTATATGTGCTTCCGGGTTGCACTTGCTTACACCACTGCATTTATATTTGCCCTCTATCGCCCCCACAACAGCGAAGTCATTCGTTGACATCTATGCTGGTGACATGACCATCTATGGCAACACATCAAAGGCCATAAATGACAAAGTTCTCTCTGATTCTCTCTCCTCTTATCTCGAGTGTGTGGTACAATGGGGGAAGAGGTGGCTGGTTACCTTTAATGCATCTAAAACCAAGCTTCTATCTTCACATCATCAACGTTCTAATCCCCATCTGGCAACAATTGAAATAGATGGCTTTCGTCTAGAGGAAGTCCCATGTTTTGATAAGCTTACCTTTACTCCTGACCTGAAATGGAACATGTACATCAAGTCTGTTTCCAAGGTCGTTGGAAAAATGGTAGGATCCTTCTACCCCTCTAGAAGATATCTCACTACTGATGCAATTCTCTATCTATATAAAAGCCGAGTACGCCCAAGGATGGAGTGCTGCTGCCACATCTGGATAGGAGCCCATCCTGTCTTGACAGAGTACAAAATAGGCTTTGTGGCTTAGTGGGGATGCCCTTTTCCCTTCCCTGAAACCTCTTTCCCACAGGAGAGACGTTGCGAGCCTGTCTTTGTTTTATCGTTACTTCCATGGCAAGTGCTCGTCTAGGCTCCAATCCCTGGTCACCCCGTCGCCAATCTTTTACGATAAACACCCGTCTAGCTGAAACCACTGTCAAAAATTTTCCCCACTCTTTATCTGTGCCAAAACTAAAATGTAGATTCCATGAAAAAAGCTTCTTTCTTAGAAGTACATCCATGTGGAACTCTGTTCCGTTTGCCTGTTTCCCTCCTGACTACAACCTGGATGTCTTCAAGTCTAACATAAACAAATTCCTGATAAACCGCCCCTTTAAGTAAGACACTTTATCAAATCTCAACACTAACGTGCAATAACCCTATCCCCGAGTGACTTCCGGGCCTTGATAAGTGGTGACCACCTTGTAAAAAAAAAAAAAGAAAAAACTGATAAATTCAGTGATCGAAACACAGATTGTCAAATAATAAGATTTCTATTGTCCTTTGGAGTAGATAAATATTCATATTTTACGATATCTCTTCTAGATCTGATTGAAATTTGGATTGTGGATTAATTTATGTCTTTAATTTCAACCTGGTATTCATAGCACGTTTAATGACAAATATTTCATATAAGTTGTTAATAATGCATGCTTCATGGCTATTGCATTTTTAATAAGAAAAAAAAAATGCATAAAAATTACAACGTTTATTTGAGTAGTATCTAAGGACAAATATTAAAGTCACTTACCAAAGCATAACACATTTGCCAATATATGTGCTTTAATGAAATAGCAACTATGTTTGTCATCAAGTAGAGTAAAAATTTATTTTGTCGTATAAAAGCGTTTTATTTTGACATAAATATAAAGAATTTTGCATCTAACAACAACAAAAATAATAATAACAAGTGTCTAATGCAACTTTGACAATAATTCTTTGATTGATATGGAATTGAAAACTTTTGATTTAACAATTGTGTCTATTTCTACCCTAAAAAGAGAAAATTTGAAAGATGCTTACTGTTATGCATTCGACTTTATTCACAAAAAGTTTAAGTGTTTCAACATACGAAAGAAAGAAATCCCTACAAAATTTCGATTGTTTGACTCCTTTATTAAAATTAAATTCTTTATTAAAATGTTATCATCAGATTGAATTTTGAACTTTGACATTGGAGTGAATTTATATAAAAACAATTTACTAAAATAAATCTAACCCACTGAGAAAATGATTACATAAAATATATACATAAATAGGATAGCGCACTTAGTATATATATATATTTATAATTAATTCCCATATCCTAAAATAATCAAATATGAAAGATATTTAAGCTTATACATATGAATTTGATTTTACTAGCCAAGCATTCAAGTATTTGTAAGGGAAATAACCCCCTATAAAAATTTTAAGTGAATAACTTCCCTTATTAAAATTAGATATTTAATTAAAATATATCGTTAACAGATTGAATTTTTAATTATAATATTAAAGTGAATTAATATAAACATGATTTATTAAACTCAATCTAGAACAATAGAAACATATTTACGAAATAATTAAATAAGCATAACAATTACAAATAAGTTTAATGAAAATCATTCCATCATTTAAATTAAGTATTTACTTAATTTGTTTTACGTAAAGTCACATTGACATCTACTGAAGCATAACCATAAAAACAACATTACCAGCTCACATGATTTTCTAAAGAGTAGAAACACATACGATTGAACACCGTCGTTTACATGAAGAACTTTTGACTAAATCATTAAGAGTTACCATAAAAAAGAAAAAGTTACTCCGTTTTCTTCCTCCTTCTCAACACATATTTTCATTCTTGCATTGTGACTTGCATTTTATGACTCCTATGTCTATTTTACGTAATCCTTCAAACAAATGGCATCTTTTGATATATATCTCCATATATAACAAAATGACTTTCGAAAACCTTTGCAGCTACACTCAATCGTGGTGATAAAGTACTAGATTACATCCTAGGAGCAACACCATCACAATTGTAACTACTTTAGAGGAAGGAGTATCTATTTTTACCTATAAATATTTAATCCTACCACCAATAGGAAGTCCACACACTTCACAGATTCTATGCTTACACCGCCCGTACCTGGCTCACACACACACACACACACACACACACACACACACACACACACACACACACACAAACACACACACACACACAATTAACTTTTCTGTATTATAAGAAAAAAATAGAGTCTCCCTCAGGAAAGTCTGCTACCTCTGATTGGTTTTCCACTAATTCTCTTATTCCGGAATTAGATTAGTCAAACAAACATTTCAAAACATTACAATATGGTATCGCTAGCATATCTTCTACGGCAAACGAATCTTCCACCCCTTTTACGTAAGTGTTTAGCTTATCTGCTCAGATTAAAACATATAAACATATGTATAGCATACAGTAGTAAATGTGTCTTTCTTTAATTGTTGACTAATATTATATCAGTCGGCGTTTATTGATTAATGTTTACTTATTTTTTTTCCTTTACACATCTAATTATACACATTAACTGGTACTTCTGCAGATTAAATCCCTTTTTGTCACGAGTCTGACGTCGAAAATCATACGATCAAACAGAAGTAAAAAGAAAAACGAACAAAAAACAACCTACCGTAATAAAATCATAGCCTTTACTATTTTTATTTATTTTTTTTATTGCCAACTGTTTTTTCTGTATATCAACGTATTATAAACACCCCCTAACTCCCCATGTCAAGAACGGTTTTCGGAATAAACATCCCCAATTTCCACACGTTAAGAACGGCTTCCAAGATTGGAGGTGTTTATTCCAAAAATCGTTCTTAACATAGGGAGGGTTAGGTCATAGAAAATACCCTCTTTCCTCTTTTTTTATTCTTCCAATTTTTGGCTAGTAATTTAACTACTGGTAATCTTACAATTGTCCTAATGTTGCATAAATAATGGCAACTTAATAGATACAATTCAGCGTGTTAACATACATAAGTAAAAATAAAATATACATAACGTCTTTTAACACTCGACAATCGCACAACCATATAAAATGAAATCAATACATGATGCAATTCTGCTAAAAAACATATACAGCATCTTTGAAGTCTCAAAATTATTAAAATTAAATACTGGAACCCTTACGATTTTACTACGGTGAACTCTAAGAAAAGGTTTGAGGATTATTGGCATTTTAACAGGCATTGCTAAATTTTCATTGTAATCAAACACATATTGCTCTTTCCTTGCTCGGATGGAACACTCAGAATGTAAACACTGCATTGGTTTCGACACGCCACTACCCCCACCCAAAAACGGTCCTAAAAAATTGCTTTTACGAGTACCAATATTTCATTTTCGATTTTTTATCGGTTATCAACACTATACCGATGCTATATTTGTTTTTTTGTTTTGTTTTATTTTGCGTTGTTTTATTCTTGTTGAGGATTAAATTTATTTTTATATTCTTGACCGATTACCTGGGCATCAAAGCTGTGACTTATCATGTCGACACTTTCTTTTTAGAACTGGTTAAACACGTTCCAATAAGTTAAAACACAAAAAGAAATATTATGCAGGTAGGTTTCAACATACATTTTATTGGGTACGAAACACTTATTTGCAATGTATTTGTTTTTTTAAACACTTTTACTTTCTGTAGAGTATTTTATTATTTAGAAGATGTGCTACTTTTAGACAAACATGTGTGCAGTATACCGACTTGAAATATACTGTCATCGATAGAATGTGGTTATTTGCTCCTGTTTTCGCTCAATCTAAAGAGTTAATGAATGCTTTTTTTATAATCAGCTAGTACCTGCAGGTTATCGCCCCAAACCAACACTAATCGCCAGTAACCAACAGTACTGACAATCGCAGACAGTGGTTTCCACTAGCTGCCACTGAAAAACAATGCCCGACAGTGGAAGCCAGATTATTTCATTTGGGCCACAGCCGCTAGTGTCCACTATTTTCCAGGGACAGCAGTGGCCACCAACAACAACTGTTTTTGAGGAAGGTCCATTAACGATTCTGTTCAAGATCTGTCATGCTTCCATCGGGCAACGCTGGTTAGTGGGTCCTGTTAGTATAAAGATCATTTTCACAAACTCTGTTCATTGACAGCTTGAAAAAGGAAAATGTTTCCAAAAATTACCCAAAGAATATCCTAACGAAAAACGAAAACAGAAATTAGGATTTTAGGATTTACCTTTCAAATATATATATATATATATATATATATATATATATATATATATATATATATATTTGGTAAAACTGGTACTTAGTAAAAACCTGAAGAGAGCGCTCAATACTATTGCAGAGCAAATATGAGTTTTATTTATTTTTTATTACCATTTTATCTGTTTGGTTACATATGTTTCAGATGTTGGATCATGTTTACGATCCAACAGCCTCGACAGACCTTACAGAAGTGGTTGTTATATATGTATATGCCTATATATATCTGTATGTTTATATTTTTAGTAAAATCTATATTTATGTAATTGTATATACGTGTATAGTGGTAGATGTGTGTGTGTATGTATGTATGTACATCTGCTTCTTACTGGAGATCTATATATATATGTATATAGGCGTATATATATATATATATATATATATATATATATATATATATATATATATGTATATATATATATTTGTGAGTCTATATATGTGTATAAGAGTTTTGTGTGTATGTCTATATATGGATCCATGTATGTCTGCATATACCTTGTTTTTATATATGTGTGTGTGTGCGTATGTGTCTGTATATGGATGTGTAGAAATGCACATATATATATGTATATGTATGTATGTGTATTTGCGCGTGCATTAACGTATTATTAAAAAAAACAATGCATTGTAAACTGAAATGGACAAGTCGACGTATAGCGACTACGAAAATTTTTAATGAACCCTGTACCTGTCAAAAACATGACATCTACACTAACCCTTTCTCCCTCTCTTTCCCTCTCGCTCTCCCTTTCTCTCTCTCATCTACTTAATATACCTTAGGGAACAAGCAAAAGGCACTTAAAATTTAAAACCTAAAAATTCCCCCTCCTCTCCTTACCCCCTCCCTATTTTCTTTTCTTTACCATCCTCTCTCTACCTCCCCCTCCCTATATCCATATATACCACCCACGCCTACCTGAATCTGCTATCCCCCCACACACAATACAATCTAATGTATCTTAACCCTTCAAACTGAAATATTGTCAATACCCGTCTCCCTCCCTCCCTTATTATCTCCTACCTCAACCCCCTACTTTTCTTTTTTCGTATTTTTTCTAAAACACTTCTTCCTAATACTAACAACCACTTCTATAAGGTCTGACGAAACTGTTGGATCGTAAACATGGTCCAACATCTGAAACATATGTAACGAAACAGATAAAAAGGTGTGTATATATATATATATATATATATATATATATATATATATATATATATATATATATATATATATATATATATATTCTCCAACTACTGGTATTATTAGTAGTTATATAACGTTTTTGTTTATAATGGACAGTTTCAAACATTTTATTCTTTCATATAGCCCCTACGTAAAAGTGGCAAAGTTTGCAATACAAAAAAATTCTTTATTATGTTTAACTGGTTAAAAACACGAGAGTGGATAAACTAAAGTAATAGACCATAAATAAGTAATATTTATTTATAAAGTAGATTGTATAAAATCAAAGTGGGTGCACACCAAACTACACAGAGTAGAATAGATTGAAATTTATTAAAGAATGGTTAATAAATTACAAAATATAGATAATTGGAATAATTAAAATGGATTCTTTTAAAACATAACTCAATCCCAAATATAAAGACACTTCCAACTTATATTTATTGTGATTAAAAGTTTTAGAAAAACAATCCCAGCAAAGAAAACGTTGATTTACTCAACTTTCCTATATCTATCCATCTCTCTCTCTCTTTATATATATATATATATATATATATATATATATATATATATATATATATATATATATATATATATATATAAATTTTTATTTTTTCAACCTCGGGTTTTTTGTTTGTTTTTTTTTGCTTAAATTATTAGATTGTTTCTATCGGCAGGATAGTAATATTATCCTGCCGATTTCTTCAGATAATTCAAGAGTCCTATTAAATAAGGAAATAGTCAACCACCTCAGCAGAAATAACCTCCTTAGTTACATGCAATACGGTCTCCATTCTGCTAGATATGATAACGGTTTTATCTCATAGGATTAGTGTCTCTCCTCAAAGGCTTCCTTTCTTGGGCAATTGCCCTTGACCTATCAACAGGGTATGGCATAAAGGCCTACTTCACTAGATCTCGGTATAGCCGGATATGTTTTCTCAATGATAAAATCATTTCTCTCTGATAGGCTTATAAGAGTAGTGGTTGATGGGCAGAAATCAGAAGCTCACAGTATTAATGCTGGAGTCCCTCATGGGTCTATTCTGGGCCCAACTCTCTTCCTGATCTTCATCAATCATCTCCCAAAAACATACTTAGATCATTCATTAATATTTATACTGATGACACAACCATCTATGGCAACACATCAAAGGCTGTAAATGACCAAGTTCTCTCTCATTCTCTCTACTCGGACATTGAGCACGTGGTATAATGGGAAAAGAGGTGGCCGGTTACTTTTAATGCATCTAAAACAAAGATCCTATATTTACATCATCAACACTCTGATCCCTATCTGACATCAATTGAAATGGAGGGCTACCATCTTGAAGAAGCGTCATGTTTTAACATATACACATACCTACTAATGTAATACCTATATATGTATGCACATACTAATGTAATACCTATATATATATACACATGCTAATGTAATACCTATATATATATACACATGCTAATGTAATACCTATATATGTATACACATACTAATGTAATACCTATATATGTATACACATGCTAATGTAATACCTATATATGTATACACATGCTAATATAATACCTATATATGTATATACATACTAATGTAATACCTATATATGTATACACATGCTAATGTAATACCTATATATGTATACACATACCTACTAATGTAATACCTATATATTTATACATATGCTAATGTAATACCTATATATGTATACACATACCTACTAATGTAATACCCATATATTTATACACATACTAATGTAATACCTATATATGTATACACATACTAATATAATACCTATATATGTATACACATACTAATGTAATAGCTATATATGTATACACATGCTAATATAATACCTATATATGTATATACATACTAATGTAATACCTATATATGTATACACATTCTAATGTAATACCTATATATATACACATACTAATGTAATACCTATATATGTATACACATGCTAATGTAATACCTATATATGTATACACATGTTAATGTAATACCTATATATGTATACCCATGCTAATGTAATACCTATATATGTATACACATGCTAATGTAATACCTATATATGTATACACATTCTAATGTAATACCTATATATATACACATACTAATGTAATACCTATATATGTATACACATGCTAATGTAATACCTATATATGTATACACATGTTAATGTAATACCTATATATGTATACACATACTAATGTAATACCTATATATGTATACACATGCTAATATAATACCTATATATGTATATACATACTAATGTCATACCTATATATGTATACACATTCTAATGTAATACCTATATATATACACATACTAATGTAATACCTATATATGTATACACATGCTAATGTAATACCTATATATGTATACACATGCTAATGTAATACCTATATATTTATACACATGCTAATGTAATACCTATATATGTATACACATACTAATGTAATACCTATATATGTATACACATTCTAATGTAATACCTATATATATACACATACTAATGTAATACCTATATATGTATACACATGCTAATGTAATACCTATATATGTATACACATGCTAATGTAATACCTATATATATATATACACACACATACTAATGTAATACCTATATATATACACATACTAATGTAATACCTATATATGTATACACATTCTAATGTAATACCTATATATGTATACACATGCTAATGTAATACCTATATATTTATACATATGCTAATGTAATACCTATATATGTATACACATGCCAATGTAATACCTATATATGTATACACATGCTAATGTAATACCTATATATGTATACACATACCTACTAATGTAATACCCATATATGTATACACATGCTAATGTAATACCTATATATGTATACACATACTAATGTAATACCTATATATATACACATACTAATGTAATACCTATATATGTATACACATACTAATGTAATACCTATATATGTATACACATACTAATGTAATACCTATATATGTATACACATACTAATGTAATACCTATATATGTATACACATACTAATGTAATACCTATATATGTATACACATGCTAATGTAATACCTATATATGTATATACATACTAATGTAATACCTATATATGTATACACATTCTAATGTAATACCTATATATATATACACATACTAATGTAATACCTATATATGTATACACATGCTAATGTAATACCTATATATGTATACCCATGCTAATGTAATACCTATATATGTATACACATGCTAATGTAATACCTATATATGTATACACATACTAATGTAATACCTATATATGTATACACATGCTAATGAAATACCTATATATGTATACACGTGCTAATGTAATACCTATATATGTAAACACATGCTAATGTAATACCTATATATGTATACACATGCTAATGTAATACCTATATATATATACACACATACTAATGTAATACCTATATATGTAAACACATACTAATGTAATACCTATATATGTATACACATACTAATGTAATACCTATATATGTATGCGTCTGGTTTCCTTTCCTGCCAGCTTATGTCAAGCAGTCTCCTCAGTGGAAGTGATTTAATTTTCTAGCGTGCCATTGGTAAACAGTCCACAAATCACATCCATAAAATAAGGTGGTGAGTATGAAAGCTTTATAGACTTTGATCTTTGTCATGGAGGTGATGCTTATTCTGTACCGTGCATTCTTGTTGAGTCTGCCACAGGCAGCACTTACTTTAGTGAGTCTGTTGTTGATTTTATTGTCAATGACTACATTGTGGGAGAGCATACTGCCAAGGTAGGTGAACTTGTCAACCGCATTGAGTCTTTCGCCCCCGATGGAAAGGTTGGGTTCTGTATATGATTTTCCTGGAGCAGGCTGATGCATCACTACGGTCTTCTTGGCGTTGATCGTGAGACTAAAATTTCCACAAGCCTCTGAGAATATGTTTATATTGAGTTACATACCTGCCTCAAAGGTAACGTTAAGGGCACAATCATCAGTGAACAGAAAGTCATTTACAGTGTCTGTTGCAACCCTGGATTTTGCTTGAGTTTGCCCCTGAAGTTGAAAACTGATCTGTTAAATCTGTACCTGATTCCAATGCCCACATCAGCATCTCCAAAGATATCCTCTCAGCATCGCAGAGAACATGAGGCTGAACAAGGTGGGAGCCATGATGGTCATAAATTTTCTAGGCCTCCCATGCTTTGCCATTATTCTACAGATGCCTTCTTTGCTTACATTGTAAAAGGCTTTGGTCAGATCAATATAGCTGAAGTATAGGTTTACATTTTGTTCTTGGCACTTTTATTGGAACTGCCTGGTGGCAAACATCATATGAGTAATACCACGATCCTTACAGAATCCACATTGCCTCTCCAGCAACAGGTCTTTTTCCAGGTGAACTATGAGCCTGTTCAACATTATTCTGGCCAGTACCTTGCCTGCAATGTATAGCAGTGATATTTCACGGTGGTTATCACAAGTCTGGTGGTTACAGTTATTGTTGTATAGATGTATGGTGGAAGCATATTTGAAGTCTTGGGGAAGTGCCTCCTCCTGCCAGATGATGTGGAAAAGCTGATGGAGTTTTTCAGTCAAGGTCTTGCCGCCCTCTTTTTATATCTAATCTGGGATAGAGTCTGGGCCAGGCGCTTTTCCAGTGGACAACAGACGAATTACTTTCTGAGTCTCTTCGAGGGTTGGCGGTTCATCAATTTCTCAGTTTTTCAAGTTTATTGGGGCGGTCAATAGGCTCATCACTCATGACAGAGGGACGGCTTAATATACTTTTAAAATGCTTTGCCCAGAATCACGTTTTTGTTAGTGAGGAGAGTCGATCCGTCTGCACTGAGCAGAGGTGATGATTTAGATGGAGTTGGACCATAAATTTCCTTGAGACCATCGTAGAAATTCTTCATGTTGTTCCTATCTGCATATATTTGAATTTCGTCTGCTTTCTTGCTTAGCCAAGAATCATGCATTTGTGTGAGCTTCAGCTGAACGTTGCTATGCAATCTCTTTAGTTTGGAGGATGGATCTTCAATATGGGCTTTGTATGCAGAAGCTTCTTCTTTAGCAACTGGGTAATCTCCAGGCAATTCTCATCAAACCAGTTCTTGTGTTTCCTGGAGACTGGCCCTAGGCACTCCATAGCTGTGTTGTACACTTTCTCGTAGATTGTCTCCCATGTTGTTTCCACATCTCGGTTGTCTATTCCAGTAGGTACAAGGCGTTTTGACAGAGTTTCAGAGAAAGATTTCTGGACAGTTTTTATTTTCAATTTGTTTACATTCAATCGTTTTGGTGCTGTCTTTCCTTGAGGTCTTGAATATGCAGATTGAGCTTAACCACTATGAGGTGAAACACAGTGTTTGTAATCAGCAAGTTATGCTCAGAGCAGGTTTCAAGGAGAAGACCATTGCTATTACATTTTCCAATACCATGTTTTCCTATCACACCTTCCCAGGCAGCGCTGTCACAGCCTACTCGTGCATTAAAATCACTAAGTATGATGAGCTTGTCCAGATTTGGTGTTGCACCTATAACGTTATTCAGGTCTTCGTAGCACTTGTCTTTGATGTCATCAGAGTTTGTCATCGTAGGAGTGTATGCACTGACCAGAGTAGCAAACTTCTTCCCATTAGAGTGAGGGAGTCTCAGTGTCATTAGACGATCATTCACTCCTCTTGGAGGTCCAGCCAGTTTACTCACAAGCGCATTTTTTAATGCAAAGACTTCTGCCTCATACCTTTCCTCAGGTCTCCCTGCCACTCCAAAAGAAGGTGTAGCCCTGATCTCTTTCATTAATTTCATCTTCACATGCCAGTCTTGTTTCACTTAGAGCAGCAATGTCAATATTGTATCTGAAAAGTTCCCCTGCAATGAGTGTAGTGCGTCTTTGTGGTCTGTCAGAGTTATTTTTGTCTAAGAGTGTACAAACGTTCCATGTCGCAATTCTTTTTTGTTTCTGTATTTTGACTGCATTATTAGAGTTCCTGCTGATCACGGTAAGTCAGCCAGTATATAGTAGAGCAGACAATTTGGAGCACCTTTTCTAGTCTGTTCGCCATGCCACGGGGTGGAACAGTGCTGTCCTAAAGAGGGCTGCTCAGACACTCAGATGGCTGCCGAACTCCATTTCTGCTCCCGTTAGTGGAGAGCAACCCAATGGCCTGAGCCGCTTGTTTCAGGTTTGCAGCTATGTCCACACCTATCATTTTGTTGCTCTCCGCCCAATGGTGCTGCACCAGCATCATCCTCTCACAAAGTTTGGCAAGCCTGCTGAGGCCATTACCTAGGGTATAGCTCTTGGAGCTAACATGTGAGAGATTTAGGAGATAAATGAGGACCAGTAACAGGGTATAGGGAGCTCTGGGCAGAGGTAGCACCTTTTATATATATATATATATATATATATATATATATATATATATATATATATATATATATATATATACACACACACAGAGTCTTTGGAACAAATTTGTTAATTTTTTATATTCTTTAATTTCAGAAACATTTGAAGTATATAAGAGCAATAAATTGCAATCGATAGCAGTTTCTGTGTACGTTGATTGGTTTAAAAATTGAAGACCAAGTTTTATACTAAGTTTAATCTGATATAAAAATAAGTTTTATACAATTCTTACATGCATATATATTTTTTCTGCATATATAGAAAAGGTTGGTTGTTTTTGTTTTATGTCATATCAACCATTTTTGGGTTATTTAATGCTGAATCCAAAGATTTTGAAGAAAGTTTTTAATAGAATATATTTGTTGTTTTCAAGTCGGTTTCTATTTAACCCATAGTTGGGACCCTAACAGGTACTACCACTCCGGGTTAGAGTGGACCTGGAAGCAATGGTAATTAAAGGATGGCTCCACACTCCCCAAAGCCCACAAGCTGGGGCCTCACCACTGGATATAGATTAAGGTCATATCCAGGACCATATATAGAAAAGGAGGAACGTATACAGTAGTATACAATTAATACTGCAAAATCTTTCATGAGTAATAGACTTTATTTAATTCAGTCTTACACATATTTATATAAACAATTTGTTACATACTTTCACACATTATTTTTTTCCTCCTAATTTTGCCACAATCTCTATTCCAATTGTTAATTTTGCTTCAATTTGCATATACGAGTACATTGAGTTAAAGGCCGTTTTTTCAACCTGATAAATGATTTGTTTAAATAACCCTAACCACTTCTTTTCTCTCGATATATTCAGCATGGTTCCCTCTTCCCAACATATTCTTTTATCCCCCATTCATAAACCTTATTTATATTCGAATATTTTCTCCAACTTGATAACTACTTTATTCCTTTTGCTTTTACATATGTTCAGAAAATCACCGAAATGTTGTTTCATGAAATGTTAAATTTCACAAAAAATACAGTCTATTTATAGACGCGGGCGTATTCATGTAAGCATGAACATTTGAAGTCTGCTATCTTTAACAGTAGAAAAAATTCTCTTGAATGTTCTCATCATTTGTTGCATTTGAGAGAAATAGCCAATGTGGTGAGAAGTGGCGGAAAGAGGCAAGTAAAGGAAAGAATTTAGTAGTAGCAGCATAAAAGAGTAAGAAGTGGAGATAAATAAAAGACGTAAATAAAGAAAAGAAAAATGGGAAAATTATAATATATAATAAAAATGGTAATTAGGACTGGAAGAAGGATTCTTAATTCATAACCGGGCTAAGTCAAGAGTACCTTCTTGCAATATCTATAAATATATACGCATCATGAAAAAGTTTATAAAACTATATATAAAATATACAAAAGCATGAAAATATGAAATTAACAGACGCTATAGTTCTTATCCTTAATTATATTTTTTAGCTATTTAGTGACTTCTATATGGATCATGTTCAAACGGGATCCAACCCTAATCCCTTTATCCACAGATATTATATTTGGATGACTTGAACTAAGTATTTACACCTAACAATTTATTAATAATAATTCTTAATATAAAAAGGGGGATAGTATTTTACTATTATGAAATACGAATACATGCTGTAAATTACCTACCCTAGGTAAGATACAATTATTTCATACGTGTAATACCCGTCCTAGGTAGGTAAAATACTCTTTTGCTCGAAATAGCAAATGATACATAGACATTAAAAATTCCTCTCTCCTAAGAATAACAAATATATTCAAAATCAAATTCTACGTTACATGATTAAGCTATTTGTTCTTTCATATAGTGTTATAGTTGATTCTAGGGTTATTCTTCATCAATCATAACATATAACTCATCACATTTGAGGAATCGTTACTGTTCAACAAATAATGAAAGGACATCTAAAATATCTATATGATATATATATATAAATATATATATGATATATATATAAATATATATATATGATATATATATAAATATATATACAGTCTGGGTGTCTTAACACATAATTTTCACATAATTCCATTGAAGTCAAGTCAAAGTTATATTGGTAAATGTGAAACGATTTCAAACATATTACAATATGTACTATGAACATTATATCTTTTATTAATGAAATTATTTTTTAGGATAGAATATAAGATTGCTGCCAATTTTATGTTAACACCTACACAAACGAACATGCAAGTGAACACAGTCATTCAATATATCTAATTGGATTTATCGTTATAACAATTTAAAGTACAGTAAAAGACCTGAGGCTTAATAGACTTTTTAGATTATGAAGAAATAATTAAATTAAAAGTGAATAAAATTAGAAAAGATCTGGAGAAGATGTTTTCTCAGAGCAAGTTGTAAAAGCATGTTGACTTTAAAATAGATGTCATTTTACTTATAAAAAGAAAAGCTTTTGTAGAATATATAAAAATTGAAAAATAAATTGAAGTTCTTTACTGTAATTTGAACTTTTTTTAATTAAAAATTTAATTACACATTTGTGTTTTTGGAAACAAAATTCCAAATCATTTTCTTTACACAGATTTCTTCTATACAACGTTAATTTACTCTATATTTTTTATTGATTTTCTTGCAAGTTTGTGGCATGTGTTAGAAACATGGAGCTGATGATACAAGCGGTAAACCCTTTCTTTAACTATTGAAATCCTGTTAAAAATCATTCCTATAAGAAATTTTCAGAAAATGTGTGAAATGTTTTTTTCGTTCAAATGCTTATAATGGTTTTATGTTTGACAAATTGTTATGAAACGTGAGAGTATGGTTTGAATGATGAGGTTCTTTAATATAATTTTGTTATTTACAGCAAAATATCATTAGTGAACTATTTACTTAAGCTAAGGCAAGAGTTATTTCCCTTCTATTTAGAACTTTTAAATGTATTGGAAATATAAACATAACATCAAATCAGCATGGTTTCAGACTGCGTTGGCCATTAAGAGTTAAATGAGTGTGTTGTTAGCATAATGGCTTAATTCGAAGTTTTACTCGTGTTGTTTTTTATGTTAGTTCAAAGTTTTGTTAAATTGCAACATCATCGTTTCCAGATTTTCCGTACATTGAAGAGTTCTCATTTCAATGGAGCAGATCTATATATACTGGCTCAGACATCACAATGTATACAATTATAAGAATATGGAATCAGCTACAACAATTTCAAATTCAATCAGACCTATTGTGTGCAATTGCATATCATTGGGAAACGTTTTCTCTAAAAAGTTAATTATCAAATAAGTTGAAAAATACAAAAAGAACAACTTTGAAAATAGCATATTAGTAATTGTAGAATAAATTTTGTGTGCTTTTCGTTTGTACATAGCCATTAAAAATGATGTCGTATGCTTGTTAAAGCTGAAATAGAAAATAGTAATTAATGCTAATCTGGTATTTCTGATTGTAGATTTGACCCATGAATTATTTGAAAACAGGATAATTCATCAAATTAATATTATTGTGTCCTTTACAGACAATTTAACCTTTTCAATATTTATTAGTAAATTAAAATTTGAATGAATTTAAGTCAAAAATAAATTTTAGATGAATTATTTCATTTATTTTTTGTTGGTAATTATACCCTCATCCATTTCGTTATCTTATTTTCAATTGAGTAATTGTTTCTTTTCAAGTTTTACTAGTTTGCAAAAACTGCCATCCTCATCACCATTATTTTATTTTATTGAATTGTGTTGATCTCAAATTTTTGTCTCATTCAATGATTTTCAGAAAGGAAGTATTTTTCTTTTCTTTTTTTTGCTTTGTCTTCATTTTTACTATATTCAAGCCGTAGGTTAGAGTGATATTAAAATAAGTCTTGGCTGATCATGCATGGGAAGAAAAGGAATGTCACAAACTCCAGTAAAATGCGTTTTAATAGAACTAAGCTGTATTATGCATATTTGTTTATATTCATACTAATTCTCAGAAAATTAACCTAAATTTTCTAATTTAATACAGATTAATGGTTAATACATATAGAGTGAATTGCATCCCTAGTTAAATTCTTCAAAATATTAATAAAAGGGGGTCAATACATGAGAGCATTATACCCTAGAAAATTAAAAGAGTTTAGATTGAAATTTCTGAATTTACCTAAAGATCGGGGCATACTTAGAAATGAAGATTGGTATAACATTTGGAAACATATGATATAAATTTATACAATGTTATTCCCTCATCTGCTAGTTAATGAAATCTGCTTGGTAGATTGGAGTTTAAAACGTTTGTTTTTACATTATTTTTTTGAATTTTTTTTTCATGTTTGTTGTCGTTGTTGATGATGATGATGATGGTGGTGATGATGATGATTGTTCTTATTTTAAATTATTAAAGTATGATTTATGGCTAGAATACTTGGTTTTAAAATCTGTGCTGGTACACCGTCATGTCTTTTTTGATTATCTTCTGGGTTCTCATGTAGGCTCATCCTCATTCTACCATATTCCCTTCCTACCACAACTTTTCCTTCCATCACCCTTTATTGTTAACGTTTACATCATGTTCACTAGCAATCGAACTGAATGACGCACACACACACACACATCTCGTTATCATAGTTATTATTATTCCATGGGTAAAACACATTTAAAAGGCCATCAAAATTATACAATACTAATAAGTGTTAGAAAACCAATACAAATATATTTTTATGATTCCTTTTTGTAATCTTATAAATAAAGTTTACAACATTTGTTCTTAATAGTCAAAATGTTTATTTTTGTGAAGTACATATGTGAGATTCTGCTCTTTTATAATGATTTTAGTTTTCTTTGATAACTTATTTTATTCCATATTTTCTTCTTCCCGTTTGCAATTCCAATCTTCATTAGTGCTTTTATCCTGTCTTTAACTCGGTTAAGTTTTATTTTTAAACACTTAATCACAGAGGTGTTTGTATTTTGACAGTGTGTGTATTTGAGGTGATCGTTTGATATCTAAATGCAGATCAGTATTTATTTTTCGTTCCTAATTTTTACAGCATATTTACGTCAATCGTCAAGTAATAATTGTGATCGATTGTTTAACATTCAAATTGCAACGTTCTACTGACGATTACGTGTAATTGTTCCTCCAAATTACTTTAAACTTACAGCGAAGAAAGAAAAGAAATGACAGAAAATATTTTTATTTCATACTCGCTGCTCTACTTAGCGTTGCCCAGGGAGTGTAGTAAGTTATTCATTTTTATTAATAGATTTTCGGTGTTATATTAGTCACAAAAATAAGAACAGTGGAATATTTTTATATCTATTAAAAGCGAAAGAAATTATTTTCTTTATTTTTTTATTATAAGTTATTAAGATTAAGCCTTCGCTTCTTTGCTCATAAACATACATTTGCATATGTAATTATTCAATTCAGTGTTTTCTTTATTAATATTAACTTAAAATCCAAATCAATTATTTAATTCAATTTTTTGGTTATGAAACCCTAGTATAATTGCTTGCCTTATCTTTATTTATTATAATCATAAGTGGACTTTGCTCATGGCAATTTCCGTTTGATTTAAGGGTAAAACATGTTCATTAGAATCCCTAACTAAATTTGCCAATTATTATAAGTAATAACTAGTAATAAGTAATAAATTTCAGTTGGCCTCTTTTTTGCTTTATATTTTTAGCGCCTTTTAACGTCATCTTGTCTGGGTCACTTTGACATTGAATTAAATTTAAAATAGAAAAGCCAATCACCATTCAATTTTTTTTCTCTTCTTCTTCACTCATTTTTCTCTCAGTCTTCTTCACTCATTTTTCTTAATTACGCCTTGCCTCGGCAGCCGAGTATAACGCATATCTTATCTTTCTTTTAATAATATTATTGGAATTCTTTCCCTGATTTCCTTGTACCTATTTGTGAATTATTCCACGGATTTCTGCCATTTGGATTATTTTGAGCCATCTTCCAAGTACGCGAATGGAAATTTAACTAACTTTCTTGGATTTGCTCTTATTATAAGCTCTATCTCCTATTTGGTTTTATTGAGCTTTTACATCCGGTTGAGATTACTTTATAAATATTAATTATTTAATATTTACAATATACTTTAGTTTTACCATCTTGGATCATTTTGATGAATTTAATTTTAATTTTATTATATATATATATATATATATATATATATATATATATATATATATATATATATATATATATATAAACCTTAATTAATATATATATATACCTTAATTAATATTCAATAGATATACTTTATTATTACTATAATAGTGTTTTTATATCCATTCTAACAACTAACACATTTTGCTTAGATATTTGAGCCAACACAACAATCGTATAATAATCACTTGTTATAACATAAACAGTTTATTTTTAGGTTAATATTTGGGATCTAAATACCATAAATACTTTTGTTATATTATCATTATTACAAAATTTTCATTCCTATTCATAAACTAAAGTTTAAAATATCTAAACATTACGATCAATCCAGAAGTTATAATATTTCGATTACCTACTCTTCCCTATTCTAATTAAATATTTAATTTTTCATCCCATCTAATTACAGAATATAGTTGTATGCTCTTATTTATCACTCTACAATTAAATACTATATTATGTGAGATATATAATCATATCTACCTTCATGGTTCTTTTAAAATATTGATTTAGTTATATGTTGCCATCATATTTATTATCATTATCTAAATAACATCGATAAAATAAGAAAAGGATGTATTCAAAACACGAGAAAATATCAGTATGATTCACAAATCACCCATTCTTAAGTTTACTTTTTCTTCACTCTATCCAACTTTAATTTGGTGTTAAAGCTATTAATCATATATACAGAACAATTTTACTTCATATGTGTACGAATGTGGTGAATGAAGAAATACGTTTATTTTTATAAATGAATAATAAATAAATACATTTTTGTCACACACAAACTGTGTATTTAACATCTGTTTTTGATTGAAGTCTGATTCAAATTCCCTGAAAATATTAACCAGAATAGTTAAGTAGAATTTTACTAAGAAGGTTTATAAAAAAGAAAAAATATATGCTCACGATACCATAGAAAATTGCATATAAACAAAAAATTTTTTAAATCCCACTGATTTTCTTCTATTAATGTAATGTTCTGTCTAGGGCATACTTTCTCGTTTGTAGACACCTTCTATTTTTTATTCTTCAGAGAGAGAAAAACGTTTTGAAAATGTGTGTTTAAATAGATAAATACAGTTTAATAAAATGCAAGAAAACAGCAAAGGAAAACGTATATATCTTTTATAACACTGATTCTTCTTGTGTTTGTTTCTTTCTTACTGACAACCCGTGTATTTAGCATTAGTTATTTGATTCTTGTATGATTTAAATTGTCAGCAAATATGAACCATAACAGTTAATTACATTTCTTCATAGAAAATAGAAAAAAAAATGAGAATTCCCAAGGCTAGCACAGAAAATTGCAGACTCACATTCACACACAGAAAAAGATCACATGACCCTCACCTTCCTTTAATGTAATGTCCTGTCTGGAGAATAAATCTCTGCTTTACAGACAATTCAATTTTTAATTCTCCAGAGAAAGGAAAACATTTTGGAGATGTGTTTTAAATAGATAAAAAAAAAACAGAATAATAATATGAGTAATTTCGTTGTTTATCTCCGGAGATTAAAAGTAAAGAACATAAAAAAGAAACTTATTTTTATTTTTCGTTATAACACATTATTCTTCAGCTGCTTTAAAAAGGCCTACAAGGCAAATAGGAATACAATTATCCAAGACATCAGAGATGGCGAAGTTGTTTCATCTATTTGAAACTTTTTGTTTTATTTCATATGAAATCTTCAATTCCAATTTTGATAAGCGATGAGAATAAGAATTTACCAAATTTAGTCTATTTCTAATATACATTTTTTTTACTAAGGCCCTCGGATCACTCCAGGGTAAGGGTTAAAGAGATCGGCAGTTTCATGATGGGTAGCAGCATCATCAACTGGAGACAATGGGTGGAATAGACAGAAGATAAAGTGAAATTGATTATTCTCGAAGACGGCAGAGTTAAACTTTTTAATAAGAAGCAAGAAACATCAATTAATTGTAGATATTACAAATCACACCTCCTTAGTTACTTACACACTCCTCCCTTTTATGTCCATGCTTCTAAGACTGCTTATACTAATACCCTACAGCAATGCACCTTTTCACTTGAATTTCCACAAAATTTAATATTTGTGACATATATAACTACACAATCTTTGTCAGTACTATTCCTGAAAATCATTCCATATAACTATATCCATTACTTTCAAACAACTTTACTACAAACTCCAAATATTTATCTGTTTCCCTCAATTCACCCACTTTAATATTGGTACTTTGCATATGCATATATATTATATCTCCTATTAATTCTCCTTCAAACTTTTTTTAATGATGATTACTTTTAATAGCAATATTCGACAAAATTAAGCTTATATGTATGTGTGTTCTTCAACTCTTATACTATAAGAAATGTTATCACATTAAGTACGATTTAGCCCAAACAAAAAAAAGAACACAATTAAAAATTATCCTAAACTTCAATTTTAACCTTTTGTGTTAATTGAAATCAATAGAATTTTTTTACTACATTAAAGCGCTTTAACCATAATTCTAAATTGCCAACTACAGACTTTGAACTAGTTTTAAGCTCTCACAGCCACCAAGTACATTATAAATTTAAATAGTAAAGTGTAGGCACCGTTATATAACATAAACTTAAAGTCTAACTTTGTAATATTTTATTTTAATCTACTCTAAGTTAATTATAAAACAATAATTATATCAGCCCCTTTAACAACTCAGTTCTTATTGTTGAATTAAAAGTTATTCACTTACATGCGCAGATCATGGTGTCATAATCATTGGATCACTATCAACGTCTTGACATCTATTATATAAAAAGCAAAAGGGCACGTGCATTTGTGTATCTCCGCGAAAGACTACTTTCGTTTGGCTTCTCGTGTCGGTTACATTCCGGGAGAAGTTTCCTTATACTTCCTAGATCGTCATATCTCGGATTTGCAAACGGGCATTGTCTCTATCTTTATTTTGATCATCTATCTTTATTTTGATCGAGTTTAAAAAAATTCCCTCGTTTCGAGTGTTTGTTTGTCTTTCTCGTATAATCAAAGCAAAGGCATCCGACAATTGCTATTTATTTGGACACTGTCAGAGTTCCCCCCTTTTTTTTTGGGGGGGGGACTGGAGAAAAAAATAAATAAATCGGCAGAAAGTGGGAAGCTTAACTGGCCTCCATTAATTTCTGTGCGTGCGTGATTCTTAACTTAATTACCAACTCATTCATTTCGCTATGGCTTAATAGTAAGCAAGTAAGAGCTCTCCCTCTGTAGCTTTTTTTTTGTCACGCGGGCAAAAGTTAATTACTAACTCTTTCTTTCACCTTCTTTTCCTCCTTTGCGGTATGGCTTACATCCTTTTTTTAACAAAGCACCGCCGCTAGTTTCAAAATAAATGTTTAAATATCAACTGAATTTCTCGCGGTTAACTTGACCGTGTAGGTTTGTTCTTTGCTAATGGAGTCAGAGATGGCTTCATAGCGAGATTCGAATATCCCGACTGGCAGTAATCGTGACACTCTACACTAATGATTCCCGATGTGAAGTCATATATATAACACTGTGGAGTCATATACAGTACCGCCAAAAAGAAAGTCCGCACTTGCAATTTTTTTCCAAAATCGTAAATTTAAGCCAAATTGAATGTAACTGTTTAAACAACCTATACCTCATTTGATTCACCTTTTATTTCATTATAATTTTACCCGTTCATATTTGACTTTTAATTGAAGTATCTTAGTGTTCACGTCAATTAAAAAGCAAATAGTTTCCAATCGAGAAGGCTTATAGAAACTCCACACAATTGAAAAATGTTATT